>NC_143511.1:3818052-3980552 GCF_031878675.1 Megascapheus bottae | reverse complement strand
TTGTCCAGTTTAAAAAGTGGAGCCAGGTGCTGGGAGTTTGGCCTAGTGGTAGAGTGGTAGACCTGGGTTCTATTCCTCAGTACAACATGCATGGAAAAAAAGCTGGAAGTGCTGCTGAGGCTCAAGTGGTGGAGCTCTAGTCTTGAGAAAGTCCAGGGACAACGCTCAGGCCATGAGCTCAAGCCAGGGACTGGCAAAAAGAAAAAAAAATGTGTGGTGGCTTACTCCTGTAATCCTAGCTACTCAGGAGGCTGAGATCTAAGGATCTCGGTTCAAAACCAGCAAGGGCACTAAAATCTGGGAGACTCTTATCTCCAATTAAGCACTAGAAAAGTGGCACTGTGGCTCGAGAGGTAGGGTAATAGCCTTGAGCTGAATTGCTCAGAGACATGCCCAAACCCAGAGTTCAAGCCCCATGACAGACCAAAAACAAAAAAAAACATGGAGATTTCATATAACCAGAATTCTCCAACACGTTCTTTTTCGTTCCCTTTAGATAGTGCTTTTAGTGTTTTTAGGAGTTCCGTTACAGGAGGCTAGGGGTGGTCTGGCAAAGTATTACCTCTTATTTCAGGCTCGGTGCTCTGATTTTCCAATAATCATATGCTATCTTATACTATCACAGTAGAGAGTTTAGCCACTGAAGGAAAGGTAGTGTAGCTTTCATGATGAGACATTTCCTTGCCTGTCCTACCAAGTCCATGACCCCAGGGTTTTCCAAGGATTTTTTTTGTTATTGGTGGTCATGGAATTTGAACTCTAAGCCTCCTGAGTAGCTAGTACTATAGTCGTGAGCCACAGTGCCTGACTTAGCTCCTAAATATTTTAAGTGTTCCAAACTACATTCAAATAGTAGTTACCATATTTAGTATAATCTAATTTTTCCTTTCTTTTTTCTTTGTTGCAGTTGTTCTTGTTTTGTGGTGATGGATTTTACTACGCTGATGATCAAGCCCAGGAATTTGTTTTTTTTTTGTGTGTGTGTGCCATCCTGGGATTTGAACTTAGGGCCTATGTGCTGCTCCTAAACTTTTTTGCTCGAGGTTAGTGCTCTACCACGTGAGTCACAACTCCACTTCTGGTGGGGATTTTTGGGTGGATTATTACAGATGAGAGACTCGTGATCTTTCTTGCTGGCTTTGAATGGTGACCTTCAGCTCTCAGCCTCTTCAGTAACTACGATTAAAGGCATGAACCACTAGTGCCCAGCTAAACCCAGGTGTTTTTGCTAGACCAGTGCTATGCCACTAAGCTATACTCAGGCCCTAATCAATAGTAGCAACTAAAACTCTTAAGTCTCCATCTTAAGTGTTGCATTCTTTTATCACCACTTCAGTAGGATCTGTCTTCTGCATCTACTCAGTGATTGACCTTGCCAATTGAATAGGAAAGCCAGTTTATTTACAAGGAGCTTAAAACAGGCAACAGAGGAAGTGGAGTGCATCTTTCATTGTATAAGAAATCTCAGGAAGAGCAAATTTCACCTTAAAAGTACCTTGGTTTTTTGAATCCTATTCACTTCGGAGACGGACTGGGAATGATCATAGACTCAAATAGCTATAAGCAGAGGTTTTTTTCTGTTTCTGTCTTTTTCTCTCCTTTCCCAGAAATCCTCCACTATTTATATCCTGAAGCAGCCAATCACAATAAAGGTCATCTGCGCATGCAGCAAGCATACATGGAAAAATCTAGCGATCACGCTCTATCCACAAACACGGAAGAAACAAATCAACCAATGCAAAGTAATTCCTGGTCAGCAAGCTGCCAGGCACCATCTTATAATCTTACTTTCTCAAGAGGCTGAAAGCCTCCAACAGGGAAAATTACAAAAACGTAAGTTAAACCACACTAAAGAGAAACTGAAATAGGAAAGGCTCATTCTCTCTTGCTATGTTGCTAGACACACTTTAGTCTCTAGAATTGGTTCTGGACTGTCTTGAAGTGGAAGTGTGTTGGGAAAGTCCAAATCCCTCAGCCAAGAACAGAATCATAATAACAGCTAAGAATGTAGGTTTCCTGCACCCCAGTGACAAGCCCTGACATTCAGGAAAACCAGTGTATTTGAAGGGAGGTTAAAAAAGGTGGAAAAGAAAGTGGGAAGGCTTCCAGTATCAGTAACAAGATGCTAAAACCATTTCTGCTCAACCTAATTAGTGCTTGATGCTAATCAGCAACTGATATAGGCATTTCTTCAAGTCAAGGGGTGATTAAATCATTAGGTAGGGGGACCTAGCATCTTCACCACCTGAAGGGGGTAAAGGAAGTGAATCTATGATCATGTTGTTTCTTGAATGTCAAAACCTCCTGGGAGCTTGGTCTTCTTGGATTCATCCAACACTTAGGATACATCAAGCCAGGACGGACAGCTTCTTGATTGCAGACACAGGGCCTTAACCCTTTCCTTTGCTATGGCCAAAAGTTTCCCCATGATAGATTGTCTCTTGTTGGGTTCTGCTAAACTCTGAGTTTCTCTTTTTGCTGACAAACCCACAGCCTCATTTTCCTACCTACATGTCAGGTTCTCTTCTCCAGGGTCTTCTTGAAAGATGCCATGAACTCAGGTTTCGGGAGATCCACAGTTTATACAGACAACTCTTTCTTAGGACTATTCTCTCTTCTGGAATCAATTCACTGTTTAAAAAGAGGGAAAGCCCCTCTTAATTTCCTGTCCTTTCAGCATGGCTCTTTATTATGCCCTCGATGTCTCTCATCCTGAGTCTTCACTCCTGTATTTTACTGTATCTTTTGTCTCTTAAAATGCTTAGTCTCTTTTTAGCTGGCATGGAACTTACTCGTATAATTCTCAGAATTGTGTAAGAGGTGCTTGGGAGCCCACGGCTTTTGTTCCTGTTCCATGCTTGACCCTTGTATCTTCAAAGTGGGCAAGTGGGCAGATAGTAACTAGGAAACTGTGCGCTCCACACTGGCGATGAACTACCCACAAATCACTCAGGCCTTGAAAAATCGTACCTGAGACAGTGAGTGTGTCAGTGGGAAAGCTTTAGTGCTCCCTACTCTTTTTTTTTGCCAGTCCTGGGCTTGAGCTCATGGCCTGAGCACTGTCCTTGGACTTCCTCAAGGCTAGAGCTCTACCACTTGAGCCTCAGCACCACTTCCGGCTTTTTTCTATACGTGGTACCAAGGAATCGAACCCGGGTCTTCATGTATGCTAGGCAAGCAAGTGCTCCCTACACTTACACTGTTTTTCTTGATGCTAATCCTGGAGCTTGAACTCAGAGCCTGGGTCCATCCCTGAGCTTTTGTGCTCAAGACTAGCACTCTCCCCTTGGAACAAAATTTTCCTAATTCTTTACCAGACATCATTCCACTGGAGTTTATACCCTCTTGATTTTGATTATTTATATTTGGATGAGGATAAGGATCCACTTGGCACCTTTGGTCAAAAGTGCTATCAGTACACACAATGTGGTTTCCAATAAGACATCCAAATGCCAGGAAGACTTCTGAGAGTCCCTGTTCACCCTGCTTCCTAGCATTCACATGTGTGTTATTTCATTTCATCCTCAGTGCGTCAAAAATTAATGTATTTGCTTACATATTTGGATTTAGATATCTAACCAGTTAGAGAAGGGAAAGGTGATGAGATGTTACTTGCATTTTCAGCAGGCAAACAATTGTGATTTTTGTCTTGCTATCAGCATTTCTGCTTTCCTGGATTTGATGAAACAAGCTGCTGCCACATTGGAGAATTTTACAAGGAATACAGCAAGGCCTCCAACCAACTCTAGCCATTAGTTAGCAAGAAATTGAGAACCTCAGCTCAATAGGATGGAGGAACTAAATTCTGTCAGCAGCTACCCAGTGAACATTGGAAATGAATCACTTCTCTGGTCAAGCCTTCAGATGAGACACCAGATGGAGTCAACAGCTTGATTACAATCTTGGGAAGAATGTTGATGAGGAAACCCAAATTGACTATTCCTGGACTCCTGATCCACAAAAATTGTGAGTAGTTATTAAATGACTAAATTTATAGTTTCTATAACATGCCCTAAGTGATTATAAACTTTGTACGAAAAACTTCACAGCTGGCAGATAGAGCCCAAAATCTTCAAAGAGGGTAATATAGAATCTGACATCTCTGCACATGATGTCTTTGTGTTGTCTTCACGTTGAGAAGGGCATCCCTGTACTTCTATCATGAAATGGTAGTGTCTTTCTGTAGAAAGTCCTTACTAGCTTCCAGAGGTTAGGTAAGAGGCTGATGGTAGATAGAATGACCAACACAAGGTCATTGTTTTTTATTCTTATTCTATTGCTATAGTTAACTTCCTCTATGTCTCTTTTGTTCTACAATTCTTCAAGGTACCCTGATGTGCAGTGAGACATAATTGTTGAGCTCAAAATATGAATAATGGGAGTTCAAGATAAAGTAACATGATATGAGATGTTTTTTGATGGCTTCTGTGCAGCTTCCACAACACCAATACCTATCCCTCACTCCACATACTTAACACATCACACACAGCACTTACCTGTGTAATATGTGAATCAAGAGTTGTTTTACTTTTGGGCCTCACAAGAGTAGTTGCCTTGCTCTGCTGATTCTCTACCACCTGAGCCACACCTTCAGCCCTTGTAAAATCAAGGGCCAATTATTTTTTTTGCCAGTCTTGAGCTCACTGCCTGAGCACTGTCCTTGGACTTTATCACTTGGGCCTTAGCACCATTTCCGGCTTTTTTTTAATGTATGTGGGACCGAGGAATCGAACCCAGGCCTTTGTGCATGCTGGGCAAGCACTCTACCACTAGGCCAAAGTCCCAGCAAGGGCTAATTACTTTTGAGAGAGGATCTTGCCTTCTACTCAAGTAGGCACATCAACCACAACCTCCTTACTTTAGGCTTCCCATCATTGCTTGGGTCACAGATATATGCCACTGCTTCCAGCTTCCCTCTGTGGAGATGAAGTCTCTAGGACTTTTCTGCTTGGACTGGCCTAAACAATCCTCCTTATTGCTCACAACAAAATAGGTTGAGAAGGCAGGAACATACCACTGTTGCCAGCATGGGTTCTCCCTTGGCTAACCTCAAACCATAATTCCCTAATTTCAGCCTCCCAATAGCAAGGATTACAGGTGTAAACCACTAGTGACAGCTCAAATCTGGTTTTGTTTGTTTTTTAGGAAAGAATGAGACAATTTCTAGGAAAACATTCTTATACCTGGCCACTTTCACAGTTCCATTCTTTGTACTGTTATAAAAAGAATAGTTGGAATAGGTGACATGAAACCCTTTCTCGCACACTTGTTCTTATGACTGATTTCAGGTTGGGCTAATGTCTAATCAATACCATAATTACAGTTCCAAGACTTCCTGGAGTCAGCAAGGGGAATTTGTGGCTCTATTGTAGAATAACTCATCTTACCTACAATTGTTTGTAGTTTGGAATATTGAGAAGTAGGTAAAAAGATGATCTGAACCACATTCTTGATTTTTGGAAATGTGTGTCTGAACACTTGGAGTTATTTTTCTTTTCATGAAAACTGTGTGTGTGTGTGTGCGCCTGTGCACGTGGGGGAGGGGTGTGTGTGCACACACTTGCGCTCACGTGCACCCTGAGGCTAGAACTCAAGATCTGTGTATTATTCCTGAGCTATTCTTTTGCTCAAGGCTAGTATTCTACCACTTGAGCCACAGCTCCATTTCCAGCTGTTTTGATTGAAGATAAGAGTCTCATAGAGTTTCCTGGCTTGGGCTGGCTTTGAACCACAATGTTCAGATTTCAGCCTCCTGAGTAGCTAAGATTCCCAGTGTGAGACACCAGTGCCTAGCACAAAAAATTATTTTAGATGAAATATATCTGAAAATGGTGAAGTTAAAGATGTGGGATAAAGCTGAGAAAGCTATTGTCAGGCTCCTTAAACAGAATTGGCCATCTACTTTAGAAGTGAAATAAGACAAATCTCATTAACAGCTACTGTAATTCCTTCATTTCCCTGTGCATATATCCAGGATCCCCAAACCCTAGTGCAGACGACAGAGAAAGTAATTCTATTAAAAGAAACATTTATTCTTGATTTGCTATTAGAGTGGTTATTCCCATCACAGGATGTGTTATACTGAAGAAATTTTTAAACAGAAATTTGAGTTCCTTTATGAATGTTTTCCTTCTTGTAAATGCTGCAAACGCACTTCTTTTCAAACATGAATTAGCCTTCAAGGTGTTCAAAAATATGAGAGCATGTACAAATATCTGGCATGCTTGCTTGCAGGTAAAGCTTGGATAGGACTTTGGCATTTTGGAGGGTGCAGGGAGGAAGAAAGTTTCTGGACTCATAACTGTTCTCTGAAGGCTGTAATCTTTTGAGGAGGTCTGTTATTCTCATAGATCCATTCCACAGTTGAACAGTAACTCGGGCGAGGAGAGATAGCTTCTTGCTGTGAGTCCGAGGTAGAAGGTTGTTCTTTGTTGAGCTTTGTCCAGTCCTGCAATTCTTTCTCCTGACTCATCCCCATGTCCTGAGGTACCTGTCTACATGCCAGTTTCTTCTCCAATAGCTTTCCAAGAGTTTCCATTAGCTCATGGGCTTCAGGAGGCCCACAACTCATAAAGAGAGCTTTATCTTTCTCAGATCTTTCCTCTCCTGTGCTTTTCTTCCTAAAATGAATCCACTGAAAAAATTGCCTTATTTTTTTTCTGAAGTTGCTTTCAGAAGGATTCTCTGCTTTCCTTTCCTGATCATCGTGGCTCTTACTTGTTGCTGTGGATATCTCTAACCCCGAGTCCTCCCTTATAAATTCTTCTTTTTTGGATTCTGGTGAGATCAGTCTTCTCTCAGGTAGTGTGTAACATTTGCCCTGGAACTTGGCATGCTTACCAGTGTCCCATTGCTCTGTATTGCGCCTTATGCCATCCAGGTAAGTATGCAGTTCCTGGAAAGCTTCCACTTCCCCACTGGAGATACTGTTGTCATAAGACAACGATGATTCAGAAGTAAGGCTGCCTGAAGGAAAGGACATGTCACTGGAAGAAGACTCATCCTGGTTATGTGACCCAGTATTCAACTTAAACTTTAGTGTAGGATCTTTCAGAATTGATAGGCTTATTGGGTCATATTCAGTGGTCAAGGTAGTTTCCACTTTACTTAAATGTGTATTTGTCATTTGTGTACTTCCCAACTGGTTGGGTTTTGTAAAATGTTCTAGATTCTCATGCACCATATTTTGTTTTTGAAGCACTCCTCTTCTGTGGTGAGAATTCCCATCCTCTGATGTATGCATAACTCCATTTTGTCTCCTACACTTTGGGCTGTATCTGTTGGCTAATACAGTTTTTTTCTCATTAACTCTGTCTATATCGGATGTTGGAAAATGTTCTGAGATTTCCCCCATGCTTTTGTCCTGAAGCATTTTTTCTGTGTGGCTAAAACTTACCCTTTCATCTCTTGGATTAGGCCCAGCCACATCTTGCTTTGTGAACTGCCCTGGACTGTATCTACTTTCTAATTCACTTTCATTCAGATTCACTTTTTCTACGGTATTGTGTGTACAGAGCAAAAAAGTCTGATCTACAAGCTCATGCTCAATATTAGAAGGTAATCGTGTCAGGAGCCCATGTCCTTTCTGATCTACATGTAAGTTGGCAGAGAGAGAATGACGCAAGATAGGCATTGAATTTGTTGTCCCTACCACATCTTCTTGAAAAGATGTAGCACTGCGTGCAAGGTGCCTGGAGGTTGAGAGGAAGTCAAATTGGGGAAGGGGCCATGTTTTTGCTTCTCTCAACATGTAGAATTTAATAGATTCAAGAACCTTGAGGGGAAGGCCCCACCTCTGACTCATCTGAAACCTTATAATATGGGCTTCTAGCATCTGTTGTGTTTTTTGATCAAGAAAGGGAAGTTCCAGTGTAGTAACAGAGCAGAAGCTTCTACTTAATAGTGGTAGCAAATTTGTTTTTTCCATATGTGTATGAGAACTCCCAGAATGAGGTACCATATTGTCACCAACCAGCCACGAACGACACACCATCAAAGGAATCTGACCTACACTGATCTGCCAAAATTTTCTGATCACGTGCAGCCTAAGAATGCTTCTTATTTGAAGCTCATTCAGATTATTCATTGGGAGCCTTAGTAATGTATTACCTGAACTATTCCTTGAATTATACACCCATTTATTTTGTCTCTCAGGTGCAGCTGTTGGACAGTTTAACACATAGTATTCTGAATCCATTGGTAAATTATTTAATGGGTATTTCCCTAAGATGTGTCCAAGATTCTGTGCTGTATCCCTTCTCAGCTGCGAGCTTGTAGCAACACTCTCATAGAAAGTTCCCAGTTGACTCACTTGACTCTTCCTTTGGTCATTGCAAATATGGTCGTGATACTCAAAGGGTTGCAAGGAAACAGGATTGCAATTGTGGTGAGCTATCTGTGTTGAATTGCATTGTGGTTCCATTAGTACCAAAGACCCTGGGCTGAGATAGGCCTGGAAGCACCAGGGTGGGATTAGCCTATTTGGCACATGGAGCTGCAGGTTCTGGGGTTCACAAAAATGGCCAGAAAAGGCAGACACTGGGACATAGGATTGTGGGGTTTGCCTCACAAATTTTACACTGGAAGCTAGAGGGCAAATAGATTCTTGACGATTTTGGACCTCAGGAACTGAACCCCATGAACTATCTTGATGTTTCTGTACCATGTGACAGTCCAGGTATTGATTTCCATTTAAGGTGACAGGGTTATTCCTGTTCTGTGGACTGTGGGAAGGATTTCCACAGGGTGGAGAATACAGTGGTATCGTGAGAAGAGGAGGGTTCGCACAGGTATGGAAATGGGTCCGTGTAAAAGGTAGAGTCTGAGATTGTGTCATGGGTTGGGTATGCACATTGGCCAGAGGAAGAGGGATGGATTGAGGAAGTGGTGGTGGTCGTCTGCCCTGCATTTGGGCTACAGGATCTTTACAAATTTCATTGAATAAGATAAGATGAGGTTCTATTGAGCCACCTTCCCTAGACACCAAGAACGTAGCCACTATTGACTCACTGTGCAGAGATGGAAGACCCCAGAAAAGTTGACTGTCTTTCTGCTCTAAATTCTTCCCCATGGTCTTCATATATAGGAGCTGCTGATGAATTCCTAAATGCTCTGTTTTGCCTTTCATGTCCCAGTCAGTTTGGGGGGCTATGGTATCCTGCTCACCAACAAGGGAATGCATAGAGTACCATGAAGATGTCAATTGCTTTTCTGACCACTTTTGTTCAAAAACTGGTCTATCATCCTCCTTTCCTGCCTTTTCCAAAGTTTCAAAAATCGTTTTCTTCTTCTCTTGTCTCTTTAAAAGTTCCTGTATATTAAGGTCAAGAAAGGGAATATGTCTGTTCTCCACATGTGATGCATTAGAGTGTCTCCAGAAATAGGAATCCGGAGGATGGAAGGAAACATTTTCTTGCTGAAAACCACAGTGTGGCAATCTTGGGAGAAATGTGTTCTTGTTATGAGCCTGCCACCAAGAGAATTGAGAAATCTCCATGTTTTAATACTCTTTGCCTTTGATCGTTGGGACATAAAGAGGACATCAGCAGGACTACCTACCAGAAACAAAATGGCCTGTGGTTAGAGAATAGAATCTGTTCTCTTGAGTGTGATGTGTTGAAGGATGAAGATGCATGCAGTTAGCGAGGGAAACTTGGGATGAAGGAGAGGGCTAAGCTTTTGTGGTAGAGAGTTTGTTACCCAGTTGTGAGGATGAAAGAAATTCAACCAAACAGGAACGTGATCTGGTTAAGTGAGAGGATGGAAGGGCAAGTCGAGAAAGCTCAGGCAGAGAAGCTGGCATTAGGTCTGGAGGAGGGATTTCTGAGTAAGCAGAGTGCAGAGGAGGTGATGACTGAGTCACAGGAGTATGTGAAGAGCTGTGGGAGCCAAAGGCAACAAAGAGGGCACATAATTTAGGAATGCCTGTGAAAGCAAATGACTGGCCCCAGCAGTTGCTTTTATTACATACCTTATGAATGGGATTGGCATGGTGTTGAAAGGTGGTATTTCTACACTGGCCTGGAGGGCTGAAAGAGAGAAAACACAAAGCTGTAGCCAAATGGAAGACATGGGAGCCTAGCAGAGTAAAGCCTGAGACCTTCTTTACTTTCTCCCATGTTCATTGTCTCTCAGTTTTCTATAATCTCTCTCCAGGAGCTTCCTTTTCCTAGACAAGTAGCACTGATAACCCTAGTATAACAGAACATATAAAATAAAGGGCATAGAAAAAAAAGACCAATCACTTTTTCAGAACATAAAGAATCTTCTTGCTGCTCTTCTTTTTTCCATATATTTTTATTGTAATTAATTGAAGGGTTACATTATATTCACCAGATAGAAGGTGCATTACTTAATAAACATTGGTACCCTTTCTCATGTCTTGGTCTACTTCTGTATGGCAATTTCTCTGACCTAGACAACCAGGAGAGTGATATACATAATGAAAGTAGAAACATACAGGAGTCCATTTATGGGAATCCCATGTGATATTTAAATCAGAAAGCACCAAGAATCAGGGGACAAGATAACTACAATTTTTTGTTTTGGTGATTTTTTTTGTGCTTGCTAGGCTGGAGCTCTATCACCTGAGTCACACCCATAGCCTTTGGCTTTGTTTTATTTTTTGTTTGTTTGTTAAAATAGGGTTTTTTGTTTGGGCCTATGGTGGCCTAGTCAGTGATTATTGAATTTGTATTTCCCACACAGCTGGAATGACAGAAGAGTGCCACCATATTTATTTCTTTTTTTTTTTTTGAGATGGGATCTAACTTTTGCCTAAGTAGCTGGCTTGACAGGTAGCTGAAATGGTGAGGTTATGAGGAAAGTTCACATACTTATGTGGCTTCATTTATAAAGTACTGTGATACTCAGAATCACCACAGGAGGTTACCGCAGAGATGAGTCTGAGCATCCCAAAATAAAGCATGGAACACAGAAGTTGTGACTCCAAAGCAACCACTAAACTTTCCTTGCCAGGCTATGTGTTCCTCACTTGACCAGCACCCACTCTTCAGGCTCATCACTGCTTCATGCCTGTGGCTGGGCAGAATACAGACTGAGAAGTGTTGAGTTTGACTGCCCTTCCTCCTTACTTCTCCTCTACAGGCTTTATTTTCTGAAAGACACTGCTTAAAACTGATGTCTTCAGCTGAGCACTAGTGGCTTATGCATGTTATCTTAGCTACTCAGAAACTGAGATCTGAGGATTGTGGTTCAAAGCCATCCCAGTGATCCTCTTCTTACCTTCAATGAAAGAAAACCGGAAGTGGTGCTGTGGCTCAATTTGGTAACAAAAAAGCTCAGGAACAGCACTCAAACCCTAAGGAAGTTCAAGCCTCACAACTGACAAAAAAAACCCAAATATTCATATCCTCAGAGATGATCAACCTAGGATCTCATCGAAAGACAGGCAAGTCACCTTTGAGGTGCTAGTTCAAACAAGTGGCACCTTACCTTAACATTTCCTACCTTTCTTTTCTTGGTTCTTCCCTGATGCTAAGAAGAAAAGAAACATAAAGAAGCTACTCTTAGGAAATATAGATATCCATTATCTAAAAATAATATTATTCCCAATTTTAAATAATAGTTTATTCCTTTCTTGATTAATTTTATAAGATGATCAGATTTTTCAATTTATTTTTTTTGAGAATCTAAAAGAAGGACTTGAGTTCATACTTGAAGTTTAGTCAGAAGTCTCTCCTCTCTAGATTTGCCCAACATGGAGGAAGGCTTGGTGAAAATGCTTGACATTAAGTGAAACATAGGATCAAGTGGTACAAAGAGTCCATTCCCCTTTAGAGCACTTGTAATCTGTAACTAAGATAAGTCAGAATCATGGAACTGGTGCTTGGAATCCCTCATACCCAGATTAGTTGGCTGTGAACTGCAAATGTAAACATTATCCCTACCTGAATCTCTAGCCTTGCCGATCTATTGCTCTAGAGGAATGATCTCCTGGTCTCTCCTAGGCTTCTTATCTCTGATATCTCTCTGGGCCAATCAAAAGTCATCTAGCAATGTGAGAAGGTGAATAGGAAGCTAAAGAATCATCCTGTGAGAAAAGAGTCAATTATGGCATTAAGGAGCTTTGGAAAACTGAATAAGCTAAAAAAAAATTTTTTTAGTGCTATCAGATAATGGAGCTCCCAAGTAAAACCACCTCCCACCTCTTCACAGAAAGCATAATCAAGGCAAAATCCAATGGAATCGTAAACTGGAAAGAACATTTAAGTGGACAATTTGATGAATTGCCAAAGAATGTTTGTGAACTATCATTAGAGTGAGGCTGCTCCATAGGTTTTAATCTTACACAGTTTCCTACATTTTATTTCGTGCAAGATTCCCCGTCAGGCTCTCATAGTGAAGATCCATGGGAAAACCTTCATATTTCCATCAGGAAGAGAGAAAAGGAACCATTTTCAAACAGACCCCAATTATTCTCTTTAACAGGAGCCTTCTTAGTAGAAGACATCAACACTAGGTGCTATGTCATATGGGAGAAGGAAAGTTGCCTATCTCCAGCCTCTTCTACCCACCCTGTGTTACCCTAAGATTCAGAAAAACAAACCTAAAGTCACGAATGAACCCCACAGCCCAGGGACTCATACCTACTAGAAATAGGAGATTTAAACCCAACATGAGCTGTGTCATGAATGCTCTACTTAAGGAAGTAACCTTATGAAAAACTAAAGCACCAGAGACAAAACCTGGGTACTAGAAGAAATTTGAAACTCTGATGGTTATAACTATAGAAAACATTAAACACAGCCCAGTTCCTAGGAACTTAACATAAATTCTACCACTAGTAGTTCCTATTAGTGAACATCATTAATGGCTTTCAAAAAATCAAAACAACAACAGAAAACTCACAAAGTGCCCAAAGCTATTTCCTGGGATCCTACAAAATAGAATGATCACATGTTTTATCACTGAAACCAAGACCTCTCTGGGAGTGAAAAAGACCATTGCTAGGTGCCAGGGTCTTACAGCCATAATCCTAACTTACTCAGGATGCTGAGATCTGAGGTTTTTGGTTTGAAGGCAGCTACAGGTGGAAAATCAATGAGACTCTTATATCCAATTAACCATCAAAAAAGCTCAAATGGTAGAGTGCAAGCCTTGAGCAACAAAGCTAAGGGACAGACAGTTCCCAAGCCCCAAGTTCAAGCCTTAGTACCGTATCATTTTGAGCCACAGTGCCATTTAAAATATTCTTGTGATTAATTGGAGATAAACATCTCACAGACTTTCCTGCCTAGACTTTGAACAGTGATCCTCTGATCTTAGCCTTCTGAGTAGCTAGGACTATAGGTGTGAGTCACTAGTGCCTGGCAGGAATTATTTTAAAAACACTGAATACATATAAATAGAGAGTAAGGCTGTAAGAGTGGTCACCACGGTATGGGAAAAGGAAATGGGAAGATAAATAGGAAAGAATACTCAGCATCATGTTATATACCCTAAAAATACACAGTTAGAACTTCTAGAAAAAGGGATCCAAATAAAATTAAACAAAATTCCTGTTTAAGATAACGTAAAGGAGAAAAAAAGGGAAAATAAAAAGGAAGATTGGGTATAATGAATATTAAAGTTGAAGATATGAGATAATACTCTTAACATATAAATCCTATAGATATTTGCCATGAAATATTGCCATGAATCAAAAGAAAACAGGCTGAGTGTGGTGGCTCATGCCTGTAATCCTAGCTACTCAGGAGGCTCAGATCTGAGGACCAAGATTCAAAGCCAGTCCAGGCACAAAAGACCTAAGACTCTTTTCTCCAGTTAACCTCTTGACAATGGGAAGTGGGGCTTGGATCAAGGGTAGGGTGGTAAGCCTTGAGCTGAAGAGCTCAGGGACAGCACCCAGGCCCAGTTCAAGCCCCATGACCCACAAAGAAAAAAAGGAAAGGAAACAGAAATAGTATTAATTTCAAGCAAAGCATAAGAAAAGTTACCAGTGATAAAAGAAGTATCAAATAATAATGAAGGGTTCAATTTTCCAACAACATAAGGAAAACATTGTGTATATATCTAATAACAGATTGTCAAAATGTATGACAAACTGTTAGAAATAGGAAAGGAAATAGATGAACCTACTGATATTGTTAACAGCTTCAACAAACTTTATAACAGAAATTGAAGCTTGGTTGTGCTGCAAATCATCAGGACATAGTCTGAAACAACACATTCAATCACTTGGATATCATTAATATTATCAAATAATCTCCCCAAGCTGAACAGAATACATAATCATTTCCCCATGCTCAAGTGGTACATCCTCCAGGATATAACACATTTTGGGAAATAAGCTATGCCTTAATAAATAAAAAAGAACAGTAGCCATATGAAATATGCTTTTAGGCCAAAAGCTGTTAAAATAGAAATCAGTAAAGGAAAGGTAGTTAGAAAAATCCCAAAATGATCTGAGATTAAACAAAGCATTAACTCATTGATCAAATTTTTTGAGAGGTTTAAAATATGTAAAAGTAAATAAAATGAAAATGCAACTTAGAAAAATGTGTTGGATGCGGCAAAGGTAGTGTTTAAAGGGAAGTTTATCACATTAAATCCATGTATTACACTCGGAGCAGCTCTAGTTTTATTACCTGTTTGAGATCTCTCTGTTTCTAGGCTATTGGGAAATACAAATTCCTCTTCTGTTAGCACAGAGAGAGAAGGAGAAACCCAGACAGGAAGTCGGAGATAGGAATACTCAAGAAGTCAAGTTGAAGTTCAGTTATGCTGTGGTATGGCTTCGAGGTCAAAGAAGAAGATCCACATCAGAATCCAGGCACTGAGTACACATTCTAAATTACACACAGTTCCACGCCACATCACAGAGCCTGAGCAGAAAGCAAAGATTCTTAAGGCTGGTGGTGGAGAAAACAACATAAGGGAATTGAACCTACAGCTTCCCTCCATCACCCAGATATGCTAATCTGTTCATCCCTCTTGTGTCCTATAGATGCCTTCACTACACCCTTTCAATAGAGTGTGTTTACCTCAATATTTTAATCATTCTACCTACTACCTAGATATTATAAGAGATCCTTTTATTGCATTGTGATCTCCCTTTGGATAACATGTAATCTTTGAAAGCTTTGCATGCTCAGGGACTTACAAGTTCTATTCTGCTCTCACCTACAGCTCCTCAAATACACAATGCTTTTTACCTGCACAAAAACAGAAACCTTGAACACAAAACCCCTTGAGATTTCTCAAAAGGTTCAGTGATAATGCTAAAAGCCTGTAGAGAGCACAGTACTTTACACCAATGAACAGAATCCAAAAAAGCATAAAAGGGAGACGACACAACAAACATTTTCAACATGTTTTCAATCATTCTTTCTCTCTCCAACCCTGCTTCCTCCTCATTCTGCCTTCCCTCTCCCATAGTTTTGCATCAGTTGTACAGAGCAATTGTACATGTCCAAAGCCCACACAACCAGATCCATCCTGATGTGAGGGGTAGGCTTCACCTTAGCATCATGGGTCTTCTAATTAGGCTGATTGAACTTCATTTGGCAAGGCCCTTTGCTTTAAACCACATTTATGGTTACTTTATGAGCTTTTTCCTCCATCTACTTTGTAACTTTTCACCAAAATTTCCATTGGTTCATATAGAGAGAGAGATGTTATTTTGGTGGCTATTGTATAGTATATCTATTATCCTTTCATAATATTAGTTCACTTAACCCTTAAAACTCTTAAAACTTATGTATTTACAGCCAGGCTCTGATAGTTCAAACCTGCAATCCTCACTATATGGGATACTGAGGACCAGAGGATTGCAGTTCAAAGCTAGCTAGAGCAGAATCCCAAGTTAGAAGGGACGCTGAGATTGGGAGGACTGCAGTGGCAGGACAGCACAGTCAGGAAAATCCGTGAGGTTCTTCCTCCATGGCGGAAACTGGACCGTGGCACATTCCTGTGATCCACGATGGAGGCAGATTGTGGCTCAGATGCATACCTAGACAGGAACAAAACCAAACCAAACGAAACAGTGAAAAACAGAGTTGTAAGCAGTATTGCACCTGAGGCCCCCAAATTCCAGCTCCAGTACCACCAAAAATAGATCTTTTAGCTTCAGAAGTTTATAAACTGGTTAAGCCCTGTGTTGTTCCCTCATAGTATTGTTTAGCCATCAGGTTTGATGAATCCACCTTCACCCCAGACACCCAATCCTTGCTTTTTCTTACAATGAAAGCTTACCAGAAATACTAGACTGTTCTTTGTCCTGTCCTGCATGCGTAGCTTCTCCATTGTCTTGTCAAGCCGACTTCCTCCCATCTGCCTTCCCTTGACTAGAGGAGGTCTGTTCAGAAATACCTCTTATATAGCCTTGCATTCCTGGTGTTGCTTTGTTGTTGTTTGTAACAAGCAAACTCACAAACACAAAAATATCCTTTAATATATGACCAGGAGAAACCTCATCACAAAAGTGAACGTATCTGATTTTGTTACCTGGTATAGTATGTATATATGTTTGTTTGTTTATTTCAAATAAGGAAGGGAAGGAGGAAACAAGATGATTGGGAGGGAGTGGGGGGGAGGGAAACAGGGCCAAATATGAAAAGGGGTATCCATGTGTGAGAAGTAATGCACCTACTACCTGACGAATTACAACTGTAATCCCTCTATACATTACCCCAACAATAAAATTTAAAAAAACGAAAAGTAAACCTGGGGGAGGGGTCATAAAACTGAAACAATAGGTATATTCCTCAAAAGAGATCAGGTCATAAAAAAGTACTATTCCAGATTAAAAGAGACTGATGTCACACAGCTAAACACAATAGGAAATTACAGACTGCCCTTGTAATGGAGATGTTAAAAAAATAAAAAGAAAAGAAAAGAGGAAACAGCTGGGTGCAGTAACTCATGCCTATAATCCCAGCTACTCCAGGAGGCTGAGATCTGAGCATCATGATTGCAAGCCAGATGGGCAGAGAAGCCTCCATAAGACTCTTATTCTCCAATTAACCTCTTATCTCTAAAAAACAGAAGTGGCACTGTGACTCAAGTGGTAGAGCATTTGCCTTGAACACAAAGAGGCTCACAGATAGCACCCAGTCCCTGAGTTCAAGCCCCACAACTGGAAAAGAAAAGAAAAGCACAAATACATACTACATATACAATAAGGATGAATGATTTAAAATTTTATAACTACTTAAAGATAATAAAAATTGTAACTGTGTTAACGTTACTGAAAGATAATCAAGTATTAAGTGTTAAATTTAGTATTATTTTAATAGATGAAATATAACCATTCATACGTATGAAATTTCTCCTCAAGTATATAAATTTATTTTTGTATATATGTTCTTGCCTACATATATGTGTGTACAAAGATACACATATATACATGTAAACAAATAACATGTCATATACACATATGTATATAAATATACATGAGGGAAGAGAGAAAAACCAGCAAATGGGTTAAACATTAGCAAGAAGTAAATCCAGTTAAATTATACATTGTTATTTACGATCAATTTAACTTTTTTCAAGTTTGTTTTAAATACATTTTTTTCTTGATAATAGGATTTGATCTGAGGGCCTTTTACTATGTGGATGCTCTGCCACTGAGCCACACTCTTCACTTTAAACTACCTTCCTTTTGTTGATCGTGAACATTAAACTCTGGGCCCGGGTGCTTTTGCTCAAAGCTAGCACTCAACCACTTGTGCCACAAGATCACTTCTGGCTTTTTCTGTGATTAACTGAAAATAAGAGTCTCACAAATTTTTCTGCCCGAGCTGGTTTCAAACCACGATCTTCAGATCTCAGCCTCCTCAGTAGCTAGTATTGCAGATGTGAGCCACTGGTGCCCAGCTTTAAACAACTATATTTTTAACTTGACCATTGACTACATTGTACTGAGCCTGGCATAACTTTTAAAATTTTTGGCTTTGGTTCCCACAACTTCCTCACACCACAGGTACACCCAACACCATTTTCGAAATGGTTGTCTCAACTCTGTTCCAAGGAAAATCTTGATTCCTTGAAACCAAAATTTCAAGGAATCACATCCAAAATATGTAACAATTGGGTTTTTTCTTCCTTCCTTTTTTTCTTTTTTCTTTCTTTCCTTTCTTTCTTTCTTTTCTTCTTTCTTTCTTTTCCTTCCTTCCTTCCTTCCTTCCTTTTCTTCTTCTTCTTATTCCTCTTCTTCTTCTTCTTCTTCTTCTTCTTCTTCTTCTTCTTCTTCTTCTTCTTCTTCTTCTTCTTCTTCTTCCTCTTCTTCTTCTTCCTCCTCCTCCTCTTCTTCTTCTTCTTCTTCTTCTTCTTCTTCTTCTTCTTCTTCTTCTTCTTCTTCTTCTTCTTCTTCTTCTTCCTCTTCTTCTTCTTCCTCCTCCTCCTCCTCCTCTTCTTCTTCTTCTTCTTCTTCTTCTTCTTCTTCTTCTTCTTCTTCTTCTTCTTCTTCTTCTTCTTCTTCTCCTTCTCCTCCTCCTCCTCCTCCTCCTCCTGTCCTTCCTTCCTTCCTTCCTTCCTTCCTTCCTTCCTTCCTTCCTTCCTGCCTTCCTTCCTTCTTTCCTTTCGTTCTTTCTATTTTGCCAGTCCTGAGGGTTGACCTCAAGGCCTGGGCACTGTCCTTGGAATTTCTCAAGGGTAACACTCTACTGCTTGAGCCACAGCATCACTTCTGGCTTTTTCTATGTATGGGGTACTGGGGAATCAACCCAGGGCTTCGTGCATGCTAGGCAAGCACTCTACCACTAGGCCACATTCCCAGCCCCAGGTCTCTTTCTTATTGGTTCCTACTGAATCATCTGTCTTCAGGGATTCATGGTAGAATCTAGCTTGAAGGTGCTTTTCTGTTTTGCTAAGTCATTACCTCTCCTCCAGATTTCAAAAATATATTGAGCTCTTCTGTAATAGCCTCTCCTATTCCTGACATTCACTTAAAAAAAAAGATTTTATTAATACTGATTTTTTTACATCAAATTTCAAATGTCAAGTTTAACAAACAATATTCAAGAAGGGAATCTCTATATGCAATCACAGGCACATAAATTTAGGAACAAAATTAAAGTTAAGCTGAAACTGCGTCATAGATATGCATTGCTCTATACAATATAACATAATGTCTTTAGAATATATATCCCACCATAGATTTATATGTCCATATAGTTATATTCATATCTCAAAGGCCAAAAGTATTGAGTCATCACTCTTGTACTATTTGAATCTAAGATCCACATATCAGGAGACAGTATGACTTTTGTTCCTTTGGTCTTGATTTATCTCGCTCAACATGATTCACTCTAATTTCATCCACCTCACCGTGAATGCCATTATTTTATCTTATCTGGTGGTTATATAGAATTCCATTGTATATATGCATACCACATTTTTTGTATCCATTCATCTCTAGTAGGGCATCTGGGTTGTTTCCATCTCTTGGGTATTGTGACTAGTGCAGCTATGATCATGGCTGAGCAGATGTCCTTATCATATCCTGGGTTATGATGCTTAGAGTAGATATCCAGGAGTGGTATGGCTGGATTGTAGGAAAGGTCTATATTTAGTTTGTTGAGGAACCTCCAAACTGCCTTCCAGAGTGGCTGAATTTGTTTCCATTCCCACCAGCAGTGCAGTAGGGTTCCTCTTTCTCCACATCCCCACCAGCATTTGTTGCTGTCTGAGTTCAGAATATTGGTTATGCTGATTGGGGTAAGATGGTATCTTAGGGTTGTTTTTATTTTCATTTCCTTTGTGTCCATGGATGATGAGCATTTTCTCATATGTTTCTTTGCTATCTTAACCTCTTCTTTTGATAAGTCTCTGTTTAGATCCCTTTCCCACTTTGTGACTGGTTTATTGGCTTTGGGGGAATTAGTTCCTTGAATTCCCTTTAGATATTGAGTATTAGGCATTTGTCTGATGTATTATTGGTAAATATCTTTCGCCAGTTGGTTGGCTATCTTTCTGTTTTAGTAGCTATGTTTTCATCTGTGCAGAAACTTTTTATTTTTAGGTAGTTCCACTTGTCAAATCTCTCCACTCTGTTGTGATCTGGGACTCTGTTCAGGAAGGCTTTGCCTGTGCCTATGTGTTCCAATGTCTCTCCTACTCTATCATGTAACGCTTTCAGAGTTTCAGGTCTGATATTGAGATCTTTGATCCATTTTGAGTTAACATTTATGCATGGCAACAGGCTGAGATCAATTTCAGTTTTCTGAATGTGGCTACCCAGTTTTGCCAGCACCAATAATTGAATAGGCTGTGTTTGTTCCACGGTAGATCTCTAGCTCCTTTGTCAAATATAAGATGACTATAGGTATGTGGTTTTATTTCTGGATCTTCTGTTCCATTGATCTTCTTGTCTATGTTGTTTTTGTTATTTGGCTCTATAGTAGAGTTTGAAGTCTGGTATTACAGTACCACCTGCATTACTCTTTTTGCCTAGAATTGCTTTGGCTATTCTAGGTCTTTTGTTGCTCCATATGAACCTTTGGATTGTATCTTCTATTTGAGTAAAGAATTGTCTTTGGGATTTTGATGGGGATTGCACTGAATTTGTATATCAATTTTGGCAATATGGCCATTTTCACTATATTGGTTCTTCCTATCCATGAGCGTGGGATGTTGTTCCATGTCCTCTTCGATTTCTTTCATTAGGCTTTTATAGTTTTCATGAAATAATTCCTTTACATCGTTGGCTAAGTTAATCTCTAAACATTTTACTCTTTTGCAAAAGGGATCATTTTCTTGATTTTTCCCACTGTTTGTGTATTTTTGGCGTATAGAAAGGCTACTGACTTTTGCAGGTTGATTTTGTATCCTGCCATTTTGCTAAAGTGATTTATTAGTTCTAGGAGTTTAGGAGTGGAGTTTATTGGGTTGTTCAGATATAGGATCATGTCATCTGCAAGTAGGGATAGTTTGATTTCTTCTTTCCCTATGTGGATCCCTTTGATGTCCTTCTCTTGTCTTATTTCTATAGCTAAGGGTTCCAGCACTATATTGAAGAGAAGTGGAGGAAGTGGGCATCCCTGTCTAGTTCCTGATTTTAAAGTAAATGATTCTAGTCTTTCTCCATTTAATATGATACTGGCTGTAGTTTGTCATATATGGCTTTAATTATTTTAAGGAATGTACCTGCTATTCCTATTTTTTCTAGTGCTTTCAAGATGAATGGATGTTGTATTTTGTCAAATGCCTTCTCGGTGTCCAGAGAAATTATCATATGATTCTTAACCTTAGCTCTATTGATATGATGTATTATATTAGTTGATTTGCAAATGTTAAACCAACCTTGCATCTGTGGGATGAAGCCTACTTGATCGTGGTGTATAATTTTTGAAATTTGTCTCTGGATTCTGTTGCTTAGTATTTTATTGAGGAGCTTTGTGTCTGTGTTCATCAGAGAGATTGGTCTGTAGTTCTCTTTTTGTAGGGAGGGGTCTTTCCCTGGTTTGGAGATGAATGTGATTTTGGCTTCATAGAATGATTTTGGGATGGCTTCCTCTGCTTCTAGCTGTCGTTCACTTTTTAAGCACTTCTACTTTTTATATCATTTAAGTTGTATTGAAATGTACCATAACACATACCATACCACCCACCTAGGTCATGTATAATTTTTATGCTGTACAAACATACCAGAGTCAAATTCAAAGTATTTTCATGACTTTAAAAGGGGACTCTGTGACCTTGAGATTTTATTCACACTTATCCCTCCTCATCTCTCATCGACCATTAGTCTTTCTGTCTCTGTAAATGTAATGTTCATTTTCTGGGTGTAATGGAATCATATATAGTCAATTGCACGTGACTTCCTTTCGTTAACAGTGTTTTCAAAGTTCATCCATATTGTGGCATGTATCAATATTTTATTCCTTTTTATTACTAAAAGCTATTTTCTGCTCTAATAAACATTTTGTTCATCTATTCTTTAGTTGGATAAGTGAGCTGTTTCTGGTCTGGGCTGTGATGCAGCTATAAACATTTACATACAAGTTTCTGTGTGAACTTAGGCATTTTTCTCAGGCATAGAAATAGAAATGGAATTGCTGTGTGATATGGCCATGCTATGCTTAACATGTGAGGAAATGGCAAAATGATTTTTAAAACAGCTGGATCATTTTACATTTTTACTGGCTGTGAGAGATACTTCCAATTTCTCCAGGATTTTAGCCTTTATCTACTCATTTTTGTTAATCCTGGTGTGAACTATCTCACCATGAAAGTTATTTGCACAAGGTAATGATTTGTGGAATAAAAGATTGCGAATAGTGCTTTTGCCCCTCATGCCAGAAGTTGCATCACCACAGGTAGACTTAAAAATATATATATATATATATCCAGCTAAAGTGTCACATAGGTTTATGATTCTATTATACAAATGACAGAGAAAAATTCCCTCCCTGAAAGTAATTCGTTCTTTTCCCCAATATACATGCACAGAGCTGGGAGAGGGCAGAGCCTGAGAGCTGACCATAACTTCATGATTCCAGTAGATTTTCAACATGTGTATTTTTTCAGACAAAAGATATAAAGGGAATTAATAAAGCCTATCTGAAGATAACATTTAGAAATGTTGATTACATATAAAACCTTTAGGATAAAGGAAACAAGTATAAGAGCATAGCATATGAAATAGTAGAAAAATAATAAAGTTAATTTAATCTAGAATTGAAAATTTTGACTAATATTGGAAATAGAAAAAATGAGATAACGGGGAAGAATGTCAAACTATATCACCACAGAAAACAGATTATTCTGTTTTTCTTTTGGCGATATGTCTAAAATTAAGGCATAAACTGACTTCCATAGAAATAAAGGACCCTAAAAACCAACAATAGGGGAATTGATTCTAAAATGAATATTGAGGTCCTCCAAAATGTCCCCACTTCCTCTTCTGAGGAGGAGCATGTTCATATAATCTGCACGTTTTTGGAGTCCTAGGAGTCAGAATGGTAGGGTCAATGGCAAAACTCCGGAGATAAAGATATATTGAGAGGAAATAGCAGAAATCTTTTACTTTGACACACCCATAATTAGGAGGAAAAAATCATCCATAGATGACTTGCCAGAAATCTTTACAAGAAGGTCAAAGAATGCTTCTGAATCTTAGCATGTGACATATGACACATTCTTCAGCAATACTCGCTCCATTCCCATACTCTTCCCCCTCCCAGCTCTGCGCACATTTATTGAGGGAAAGAATGAATTATTTTCAGGGAGGAAACTTGTCTGCCAAACACCACAGAATAGAATCAAAACCTTATGTGACAATCTAGCTGTGGTGATGTAACTTCCATCATGAGGGGCAAAAGCCAGGAAGGTGAGCTCAGGAGCGAGTATATAGCAGGCAGCCAGATGGAGAGACTGGGTAGACTGGGGTACAGGTGGACTGGGCAGATGGAGGCAAGAATGAACAAGCAGTGAAAAAGCCAGTGAGTGTGACCAGGTCCTGAGGGCAGCTGAGATACCTCAGGTTCCTCTGGTCCTCTTCCCTAGAGCCTCTGGTCTCTAGCAGAGTGTCCAGCTGGGCCATGGCCTCATCACTGAAGGTAGATCAGGAAGTGAAGCCCAAGGATGATTCTTTCAGAGTTTATCACAAGCCAGGTGGAAGACGTGGTGACAACTTTTCACAAAGTATTCAAACCTTAAAGAACCAATCCTAGACATCCATGACCAAACTCCTCTACTTAGACCTGATTCTCCCTGTTCCTGACCCCATTCTTCTCACCAATATCCACGATGGTTTGGATAGTCTCACTTATAGGAAGTGAAGTTCAGACAGATGTGAAGAGATATTCTAAGATATTTGTGATGTTCAATGGGATGTGAAAAGGCAACCAGCAGCTGGTGGACATTCTTGAGAAAATGAAACCTGAGATCTGGCTGCTTCCCCAGAAATGTAACGCAGTCTAAATGTGTGTCCAGCTCTTGAGTCTCAGGATGGACAATGAGAACTACTTTGGGATATCTACTGAAGAAGAGACAAGTTGCAAAGCTAAAATCGATTGGGAATGAAGCTCCATTTCTGGGCCAGATTTCTAAACTGTAAGAGCCAAATTGTTTTCTAAAATAGCTAAACATGCCCATGTGGAGAACTATCGCTACACTGTGGCAGAGACTGATGAGAAAAAAATGTCATCAGCCTTCAGTTTATCATATACAGAGCTGAGAAATCAGTATATAACTCTATAGGACATGATCCCCCAAAATATCAAGAGGATAAAATGACCCAGAAGCAATAACAAAGTTATATTGTACCAAGTCCAGGGCCAGGGGACTCTGTGATTCTCCGTTCAAGACCAATATTGCCTTGGTTTGTGTATTACTATTGTGATGGGAACACTGGAAATAAAACCAGAGTTTAATGGAAGTCTTATCTAGTTCTGTGATGTGTGTTCTGTCTTCTCTTTCCCTAGTGCCTCACACCCAGCCTGCCATAATTTCTGGAGAAATTAGAAAAATCTGCACACAGATGTTTCTGTGTGCAGAATTTTTAGTATGAGAATACTTTTTTCTCTCCTCCTTTGTCTTAAGCTTTGTGTTTTCTTCCTTTTGATGATTGGTTTTTTTTAAAAGTTGAGGAGCTAGGATGGCGGGGGAGCTAGGATGGCAGGGGTGGGAAAGACTATCTTACTTCTTGTGAGGCCGTTTCTTGTTTCTGTCCTTCCTGCCACAATTTCCCTGTTGACTTAGGGTTTCCAATCTATTTTAATCCCCCCTTGAACCTGATCTAACAAGGAACATGGAGGTCCTTCAGCTGTGTCCCTAGTTCGTTCTATAACTGGATTTTTCTCATTCATATGTATCTACATGTACATACTCATACAGATATGAGTATATATCTTCCTACTCCATTACCTAACCTATCCTCTTTCCTCACCACCATTTTCTTGCCCCAGTTCCTGTCAGAGATACAACTTTTGGCAGGTGATAGTTATCTTAGTTTTCAGTTACCCAGGCAAAAGTTCTGGTCCCATCCTTCTTCCTGATATTGTAGCCACTTGGTGCCCAGGATAAGTTGGAAAAGAACCAATAGCTGAGAAGCAGAGGGCTGGGGAAGACCTTTTCCTCCTAGTCAAGGTCTTTTTGCCTTCTTCCAGGTCAGGTGAACAGAGGCGGGAGATGTTAGCCTGTGTGAGGTCCAGATGCTGCTGCCCCCATTGTGCTTTCCTTTGGAAATATTTTTGTGCTTCCAAGAAAAGCAATCAGTATATATGTGTATGTATGTACACTTATCGATGTGTCCATGTTTATGGTTAAAAAACTATAGGTCAAAACGGTTGGAAAGTTGAATCCTCTTGAATCTTCCAGAGATAGCACTGTTGCAGCTTTTATGTTAACCCTTCAGCTTTTTTATTTTTTCATGAGACTTGCTATCTGTGGTCAGCCTGCCAGTGGCTCAGTGTCTACTTATGACTTTCACTCATTTTTGCCTTCAATCCTATTTCCACCCAGGCTGCATCATTTTTCCTCCCAATATTCCATAGAAAAGGAATCTGGAGGCTTTCTTCCCAAGAGTATGCAAACCAATTGCACTTTAGTTTGGCGGAAGCCCTGCCTATCTTTCGGATCTCTTCTTCACTTCCATTAGGTATTGTTTCCCTTTTGATTGTTCTACTGCCCCTCTTTACCCTACAACCCATAGATCAAGACCCATAGTGTCAAGAAATTATTAAAAAAATACACATATTTTGACCTCTTTAAAAAAAAGTCAAGCTGTCTACTGGTTGCTGGTGGTTCACACTTGTAATCCTAGAAGCCAATCTGTGCAGGAAAGTCATGAGACTTTTTGGTGTGTGTGTGGGGGAGATCATGGGGCTTGAACTCAGGGCCTTGGTGATATTCCTGAGATTTTCCTTTTTATTGTCTGGGTAATGTATAAAGGGGTTACAGTCACATTCACCAGGTAGTAGGTGCATTACTACTCACACATTGATACCCTTTCTCATGTTTTTGTCCCCATTTCCCTCCCTCTGTCCCCTCCCAATCCTCTTGTTTTCTCCCCTGCCCTTTCCTATTTCAAATAAACAAACTTGTATACAATGTACTAGGTAACAAAGTCAGAATGAATAACAATTCCTGAGATTTTTTTGTTCGAGGCTAATACTCTACCATTTTGAGCCACAGCTCTACTTCTGGTTTTCTGGTCGTTAATTGGAGATACAAGTCTTAAATTTTCTTGCCTGGGCTGGCTTTGAACTATCTTCTCAGATCTCAGCTTCTTGAGTATCTAGGTACAGAAACAAGCCAGCTCCATGAGACTCTTATCTCTAATTAACTACCAAAAAAAGCCAGAAATGTAGCTGTGACTCTAATGGAACACTAGCCTTCAGGAAAAGTTTAAGGACATTGCTCAGGCCCTGAGTTTAAGCCCCAGGAGCAACACACACACACACACACACACACACACACACACACACACACACACAGAGTAAAGTTGTTCTGAAACACATACTTGCATTTAATCCCTTGTACAGATATGCTAATTCTTCCCTACTATATCTGAAGATGGAAAATAAGCTTTATTAGGTAGGGAAGGAGATTTTTGGATTCTAGTCATTGATTTCTCAGCAAGGGCTCCAACAATCAACTCATCAAAGACAACAGAGAAAATCAGTAAGAACAAACTGCTCCCTAGTCCTAAGTACCAGCCATGAGTTACACAAAACTCATATGCACAAGATGCAAAAGGCAGAACTACTGTCAGAACATTTATTGCAGGTGAAAATAAGGCAATGTGTTGAAGGTTCATTGGGGGAAAGGAAATGAATTACGTTGAGGGAGGAGAACTTTTGTCCCGGAGAATGATGAAGATTTTCTCTTTCAATAGGGAAACATTTTCCAACACACTGCCATTAGGAATGGAAGGGGCAGCCGGAGGCACCTGATGCATTTGACGTTTGCAGGTGGGTCTGCCATGGAGTACTGGCTCCCTGTGTGCCATGGCTGTGAGATGCCTGTGGTTAGCAAATAGCACATTTGTTGGCTCTCCATGCCAGCCTGTGCCCTTCCTGTTCTTCTCAAGGTTACTCTGACCAGGACAAGCAGCTTCTTGCATCCTGGACTTGACACATGACACGCTAGAGCAGGAAGCTTTCTCGTTGAGGTTCTGGCCCTGAATATGATCTGGCTGGGTTTGCTTTTCTGCCTTCTGTTGAGTTTTCCCAGACTTCACGGAAGACAAAAAGGGTCCTGGGGAGCACGTAGTATCTACTCCATGCCTCTGCACTCCTTTCACCCCTGGGACTTTCCCAGTGTCTCTGGGGACTTTCTGATGTTCAGTGTTGGCTGGAATAGCAGCTCTCCCTTTACCTAGGCTTCTGGCTTGCACAGATGGAGAACTGCCCTTTCCCAGGGAACTTTGTCCTTTACTGTTTTTACCTGTACTAAGCCACTGAAAAAACTGCTTCATGTGGGTTCTGAAGCGGTTTTCATGAGGAGGCCGTACCTTCTGTGACAGTGGGTGGGAGGATTTTGTCCCAGGCCTCTCCTTTGCTTTCTCTTGAGGATGCTGGGTCTGCTTTCTGGGTTGTGATGGTGCCAGCCCTGTATCTCCTCCACCAAAGTCCCTTGATTTGGGTGTTGCAGGGCTCATGCCCTTCTTAACTTGTGGCAAATTCTTGCCTCGGCTCTTGTGGAGGTCACTGGTGGTGCAAGGCTTCTGTGCCTGCTCCCTGCTGATCTTTGACTTGTCCTGTAGAGCATGTAGCACATGGGAAGTTGCCACATCCCCACTGGAATCACCAGAGTCAAAAGTAAACAAACTCGGGTTTTTCAAGTTATCTGACTCCAGAGGCTGGTCATCCTGAAGACCCTGGGCCTTTCCTTTCTTTCTGCTCTCCATTTTCAATTTCAACTCATCAAAAAGTTGATATTTTAAGTCTGGGAGATCAGGACCACGGGGACCCAATGTTCCCTTTAAGGGACATTGAGTAGTCAGTGCCGTTTCCACATTTCTCATATCAACATCTGTCCTTAGGGAGCTCTTGCACTTGCTGACCTTTAAGGTGGTACTGGCTTGTGATTGATAAAAACAGAGATCCTCCACCTTAGATAGCTCCCTAGATTTTTCTGTGCTAGCCATGGAAATATTTCCCAACCTCATGCTTTTTTCCTGAGGTGGTTTTACTCTTTTATCAGAAATTTCTCTCTTACTCAGTGGCTCAGATACAGCTTCAGTTGACCTTATTTTTACTTTCTGAATGGCTTTGTTGGTGATGTTTTGTGTTTGGCAAAGCAAAGGATAATTTCTATCCATTTTGTGAAGATCTACAGGATCATGCTTCATATCACGGTGTGGTTGGGATCCTTCCTCTTGTTTATTTTCAGGTAAGGCATCAGGATCAGGAAAATCTACAACACGGAGTGGTTGGGATCCTTCCTCTTGTTTATTTTCAGGTAAGGCATCAGGATCAGGAAAATCTACGACGTAGGTTGAATTTGTTGATCTTATCTTCTCTTCACTATCAAAATTTTTGCTAAGAGGCTGAGAGAAACTAAGTTGAGAATCCTCCCCAGAAATGGAACTGGATGGGGAGGGAAGTTTCAAGTTGGAACAGGCCTGGTATGGATTTTCTTTTTCATTAACAATTTCTACGGTTTCCCGGATTTTCTGGAGAAGACCATGCATCATCTTCATATAGAAAAACTTAATACGGTCTTCCAAAATAGTTTGCTTGCTGGAATCATGGAAGGAAATGTTGGGGGGTATGCTCAAGCTGCTCTCCACCCCCATTAACGGTTCCAGTGCCGTCTGTTTCATTTGGCTAGGGGATTTTTCCCGGGAGGGAAATTGCATGTTGTTGAACATCAGTGAACCAGTTGCAGTGCCAGGAATCTGACCTTTACTGATTTCTGCAAATTTCTTGTCCCAGTGTTTTTCCAGGGCATCTTTGAGTTGTTTATGACTCAGTGAGGTATTTACAGTATTCCTTGACATACTCTCTGTGTAACTTTCTGGGCTTGACTCTGAGTCAGATCCTGAACTACTATGAGAATCACCCTCTGAATCACTGGATAGATGGTCTGTGGGGCCAATCTCTGGACTGTATCCCTGTTCCTTCCCCACTTCCTCTTCTAGCAGAGGTATTTCTGAGTTCTTCTCGTCAACGCTTTCTGGTTCAATCGATTCAAAGTTTGGATGTGTGCTGCTCTGACATTTCAGGGAGGAAAACCATGAGAGTCCCTGACTGCTCTTAGACTCAGAGCTCTGGGGAATGTCTGCCCTAGAGCTCTGGGGAATGTCTGTCCTAGGACTTATCCATGACAGAGACTCTTGGATCCTGTGTGGCAGGCCCCAGCGGTGCTGGATGAGCCTCTTTCGAAGGTGATGCTCTAGTTTTTGCCGCAGTTCACTGGTGAGGGGGAAATCACCAGGAAGGATGGACACTGTAACATTGGCCTGGGAATATTGTCTGGCCAATGAAAGTTGTGGAGCTGGAGAACAAAAGTCTTCCTGAGATCCCCGGACCACAGAGGGTAAACCCCACACATTCTCTTGCTTTTTCCGCAGTATATTATGTTCCATGTGATGAATTTCAGAGGTTGTGAGGATCTGTGTCTCACTCTGTGGTCCATGAAAACAGACTCCACAGGCCCTAACCTGGGGTAAGAGAGAAGGTGGTAGGACTGGAAGTGGAGATTGAAACTGGGCCTGGGCCTGGGCCTGGGACATTGGAAGATCTTGGCACAAGGTTTCAGGTAAGACTTGAGACTGGATATCAGATAATGGCAAAGGTTTAGGGTTAGGGAAGATGGGGGATTCATGGGCTGTGGCGACGTTGGAGATTATATTAAAGAAGACAAGTTTTAGGGTACAGTCACCTAAGGCAACAACAGCAGGGCTCAGGGACTCACTGTGTAGTGATGGGAGGCCCCAGAAGTGCTTAGCAGATGATTTTTGTCGTGAGTGGTCCTCATAGGGATTTGGACCTGGGGCCTGCACGTACTTGTGTAGCTCCTCTTGCTTGCCTTTGGCCATCCCAAATGGAAGGGAAACTGCCAGGTCCTGCTCCTCAGCAACAGACCCTAACACTTTCCCTACAGAACTCAATAGCGTATCATGTTTTGAAAAGGAAGCAATTTTGTTTTCCCTTTCTTTCCACATCAATAAGCCTTCTCTCTTCTTAATTTGTGATTCCAGGAATTTAAGGACATCAAGTCCAACAAATGAGAGGTTACAAGGTTCTACATAGTAGGTTGGAGTGCTATCTCCTGCAGAGGCCTCAGAAGAATGAAGGTCAAGACAATTCTGCCTGGCCTTATGTTCTACCAAATCGGAAGAGAGTGTGTTTTTCACAATAGGCTCACTGCAGGAGAATCCTGACACCTCGAAGCTGGAAGAGTTAGGGTCTCTCATTGTTGAGTCACAGGTGGACAACCTATCAGGGCTGTCCACAGTAGACAAAGGGCAAACTTGTTGGAGAACAAGTTCTCCTCCCTGAGTAGGATGTGCTAGGGGAGGGGAAATTAAGGCAAGTTGCTCAGATGGTGAGGGGTCCACTGGGAATTTGATCTCTTTGTGAGAAATTGGTTTGGATGGTTCAGACTCTTCCAGTGGTGAGGATGAACTGAAGTCCTTCAAGGGAATGTCTTGGTTTGGTGAGGGTACAGAAAAGGTAGGCGTAGGGGCTCGGATTGGTTGTTCTGAAGGAATTGCTGAAAGAGCAGTAGTCAGAGATGATGACTTTTTCATGGGAGCTGGGGAAGCGGATGGGGACAGAGCACATGCAGTTTCCTTCAGGTATGCCTGGGAGAGCAGACGACTGACCTCAGCAGTTGTTCTGTTGCATACCTCACAGAAAGGGTCAGGGCAGAGCAGTTGCCGAAAGTGGGTGGTATCATGTTGTAGGTTCAGGGGGCTGCAGGAGACAGAAGGGACCAAGCTGTATCTATGATTAGCACAAGGATGAGCAGGCCCACTGACCCCGTGGTTGTTGGGCTGCCGGCTACTTTCTTCATGTTCTCTAACATCTAGGACCTCTCAACACAGACTAGAGCTTCTCCCCAGAACCTTCCTTCACATACCTTTTCTGGCTATCCCTCCCATGACTGAGATGGGTGGCACTTCATCCCCAGGACACAGAGATCAGAATAGAATGGGAAATCATAATCACCTTTTCAGAATAGAAAGAAGCTTCCTCCCTTCCTCTACTTCTTCCCGGTGACTTCTCCGATCTGGAAAACCAGGACAATGGATTACATGTAACAAAAGTAGGAACATAAGAATCCTATCAATCTCTAGGATATAAATGCTAAAATCCCCAAATATGAGTAGACAAAGTCAAATGATCAGTTTCCTTCATTAAGAAGGTTCATATGAAGCTAGCATCATGTATAAAATACCTTCTACCTCATCCCATGTGATGCACAAATCCACCATGTGAAGCCCTGCAGTCAGTGGTTACCTCAGACATAAATCTGAGCACCCAGGAGTAATGCTCTCCACAATGCCTGCACACTGAAATTGTGGCTTGACATATCACCTGGCCCCCTAGTGAGCAGAACCCACTGCCTGGGTGTAGAACTGCCTCATGCTCATGGTTGGCAGAGTATGGACTCTGAGCTGTGTGTCTGGTCTGCCTTTCTGTGAGCCTCTCCTTGGAGGGCTCATTTTCTGAGAAAAACCTAGTAGCCTAGTAGCTAATGTCCTGAGAAACTATGAGAACAAGAGAATGACAAAAGGCATTTTTTTAAATGTTTATTAACAGTGAGGTTTTACATCATATTTCAAATGTCATGTTGTATAAACAAGTATGCAAAAAAGGAATCTCTACATGCAACCACTGACACAAATTTAGGAACATAATTAAATTAAGCTGAGTGTTTTTTATGGCATAGATATGTCTATAGAATATATATCCCATCATAAACTTGTATGTCTATCTAGACATATTTATATCTCCAAATTCATGTCAACGAGCTGGAGTATGTTAGTATTGAGTCATGCATTATTTGGATCTAATATCCATATTGAAAGAGACGGTGCACCCTCTGTTCTGACAAAAATCATTTTTGGTAAGCTTAAATCAGATAGGAAAACAACGTACCTCGAAATGCTCTCCTCCTCTTCCTCTTCATTATTCCCTGTCATTGAGAGCAAAAAGAAAAGAATGAGGTCTCAGGACTCATTTCTATTGCTCCTCTTTGTAGCGATTTCTGCTAAGCATTATTCAATAATAAGATGTCTCCACATTAAATTCAGATTTGATTCTTCTTTTTATTTTTTTATTATTTTTTTGCCAGTTGTGGGGCTTGAACTCAGGGCCTGAGCACTGTCCTTGGACATTTCTCAAGGTTAGTACTCTACCATTTGAGCTACAGCACCATTTCCAGCTTTTTTCCATATAGTGGTACCAAGGAATCGAACCTGGGCCTTCATGCATGCTAGGCAAGCACTCTACCACTAGGCCAAATTCCAGGCCCTGATTCTTCCTTTTATTAGCTTCTAAAGATGATCAAGTATGTTTACTTTGTCTTCTTAAAGAAGGTCTTATCACTGGGGTTTTGGGCTAGACTGCTAGAGGAGGGCATAGAATATGCAGCCAACAGCCCACTGTACTCCCCACACTGTACTCCCCCAAAGAGGATTCTGAACTGTGGGCATAACTCAGGTGCCAGGCTCTGCCCAGAGGATCTCAAGAGGTCAGCGCTGCTCTCGTGACCATCTCAACAGGAAGAAAAGCCTGGTGATGGTACAGGGGCACCCAGGACCAAATGTTAGGAGCCACTGTTCTTCACATCACTAAACAAATGAGAGCCACAGTGTCACCATGTAAGCCCTTTCTCTAAGACCCTCCAACGCAGAGAGGCGGTCTATGGATTTCAGATGGAAACTTTAATCCTCCGTAAGTCCTCCATGCCAGGCAGCACGCCCTATGACATGGGTGCTTTGTCTTCTTTTCGGACTTTCTCTTAGATCTCTGTAAGATAGACTGACTCATTCATTCAGTGATGTCAAGCTAGAGATGGGAAACCCAAAAGAATCTCTGGGGGATTCTCTCGTATTTCCTTACCTGTTGGATGTCCTTTTTCAGGAGTTTTGGTGATGGAGGTTTCAATAACCGGTAGCACAGACATAGGAGTAGAAACCACAAGGCACTTAGAAAGGTGAACCTGGGGTCTCCATTTAAGAGAAGTGAGCCAAAGCTCAGCCATGACTCAATATGACTCTTCAGAAAAGAGAAACCATTTTCCATGTTCTGGATCTTATGGCTGCCTGAGGCATCTGAGCCCCTACAGGGCAGGGGCTCATCAATACCCCCTGGGCTGCATCACAGTGCAAGGCAGAGTCACAGAGGCTTCTGAGGGTGGGGGAGGGGCAGTGTGAAGAGGGATTGCCCACAGCTCCGCCCTCCCTTGCTATTTGCCAGTTGACCACTAGGGGGCAACCTTGTCATATATTCCGAATCATTTCCCCAGGAGGAATCTAGTTAATTTTGTCTGACCTGGTATATGCAAGTCCTGAAAGTGGAGTTTATGGAAATAGAAATGGCTCCCACAGAGCCCTGTGAGTCTTCTGTGTTACTGGATGATCTGATGGGATTTCAGGACTGATATGGAGACCCGGGATCTTGCTGGCCAGGTCCCGAGGGCCTCATAAGCTGTATCTGCCTACTTCAGGAGGCAATATGAGACTCTATTACAGAGCTCTAATTATCAAAACAGCTTGGTACTGGCACAAGAGCAGGCCTGTAGACCAATGGAATAGAACTGAGGACCCAGATATTAAACCACAGACCTATGGCCACCTCATCTTTGACAAGGGAGCCAAAAAAATAGAAGGGAAGAAAGACAGCCTCTTCAACAAGTGGCGCTGGCAGAACTGGTTAAGCACCTACAGAAAACTAAAGTTGGATCCTTCTTTGTCACCCTGCACTAGAATTAACTCCAAATGGATCAAAGACCTCGAGGTAAAAGCCAACACACTGAAAACTTTACAAGAATTAATAGGAGGCACACTAGGCCTCCTTGGCACAGGGCGAAACTTTCTCAATAAGAACCAAGAAACACAACAAATCAGAGAAAGGCTGGATAAGTGGGACTGCATTAAACTTCTGTATAACAAAGGACATAGCTAATAAATTAACTAGAAAGCCTACAGAGTGGGAGAAGATCTTCACTAACCATACAATGGACAAAGGGCTCACATCTAAAATATATCAACAGCTCAAAAAAATTGAATCACTCCAAAACTAATCTCCAAAGTAACAACCATCCATTAAAAGATGGGCCAAAGACTTAAAGAGAGTCTTCTCTGAAGAAACAATAATGGTCTATAGACACATGAAGAAATGCTAGAATATCTCTGGCCATAAAAGAAATGCAAATCAAAACAACTCTAAGATTCCACCTCACTCCAGTTAGAATGGCCAGGATCAAGAAAACTAATAACAACAGATGCTGGAGGGGATGTGGCCAGGAGGGATCACTACCCCACTGTTGGTGGGAGTGCAAACTCATTCAACCACTATGGAAAGTGGTATGGCAGTTCCTCACAAGACTAAACATAGAGTTTCCCTATGACACAGCAATTCCACTACTTGGCATTTACCCAATCATCCACAAACAAGGGCATACTAAATCCACTAGCTCAATGATGTTCATTGCAGCACTATTTGGAACCAACCCAGATGTCCCTCAGCTGATGAGTGAATCAACAAGATGTGCTATTTATACAGAATGGAATTCTATGCTGCTGTCAAAAAGAACGACATCGCCCCATTTGCAAGGAAATGGAAAGGCTTAGAAAAAATCATATTAAGTGAAGTAAGCCAGACTCAAAGGAACATAGGCCCAATAGTCTCCGTCATTTGTCATAATCAATAGAAACTTTGGGCTCTCCTAGCAGAGATTTACAACAGAACAAAACCTAGAGACCTTAGGCCAAATAGTATGACACTAAATGTAAAGACCTCTGGGATAAGGAAACAAAAGCCATATAATGAGTGATTGTTGTCCGTAATGTACGATGTTAGTGCTCATCTCTTTTGCCATCCCTTGGTTATCTCATATTGTTACAATATTTCACCTTGTTATCTGATATAATATACTTAATTGGTTATTTGAAATTGGATAGTGACGGGGGGGAATCAAGATGCGTGGTGGGGGGAGTGGGAGAGGGTGGGTGGGAAATGGGGACCATGTCATGAGAAAAGGTATCAATGTTTGTGAAGTTATGCACCTTCTTCTGGTGAATATAATGTAACCCTCCTATTAATCACAATAAAAATTATTTAAGACAAAGCTGTCCAACTATCCAAAGTGATTATTTGTACTATTTTCTATGCTCATCATCAACATGTGTGTTCTGTATTTTTCTCTGCTACAGTGGGATGATCACACCTTCATGGTTTCAGTATGTACTAGTTAGCACCACAGCTTTGGGGCCTGTAACAATACAGGACAACCTAGTGGAAGTGAGCCTGCTAACTCCCAGCAGCTGTGTGACAACGACAGAGAGGGAAGGGAGCCCCAGTATCTCCTGCATGGGCACACCCCAATAACATAACATCCTTCCACCAAGCCCATATCTCAAGGATCCCACCCCATTCCACTAGCACCTTAAGTCTTTGTGGGATACTCATCCCAGTCTAGCACCTGTGATCTTAACAAGAGCCTCCCCTAATGACTACTGATGCTACATCTTTCCATGTCCTAATTTAGCAATCATATGCCATATCGCATAAAGCGACTGTTCAAAAAAGCACTAGTTCAAAAAAGGAAGATGGGGCTCATCTCCTAGTATGCACATACTAGGCAGCTTCTTCACCACCGAGCCCCAACTTCTGCCTTTTCTAATCTGGCCTCAGCAAGTGCTGAGGGCCTCAATCCACAATACCAGAGAAAAGAAATCCTTATTCACTTTTGGTACACATGTTCATCCAGGTACACAGATGTAGACATATTGCGGATACGTTCTCTATAGTCTGTCCTTTTGTTAGCTCCCTTTGAAAGCAAACTAAAGTCCAATGCATTCTATTTTTCCCAAATATAATTAATTCATGCTCTATGTCCTTGACAAACTTCAGCTTTCAGAATTCTGGCTTTTCTCTATAGCCCACATGCCATTTGGAGTTTATTTGGTGTGGAAGCTGCAGTTTGGCCTCATCTCCTTCCACACAGATGTTCTGTGTTGTACCACCTTTTGGAGTGATCCTCGATCTTTCACTGAATTATTACACTTTGGATTTAAAAAGAATTCTTCAACTACTTCTGAATTTTCCATTCTGTTGTATGCATTTACCTGTCATTGTCCCTAGCACTTTGTAACATTTCTTGAATTTCATCCTTTAAAAAATTATCCTGTCCATTCCAGGTCTTACACACATCTATAGAAACTTTAGAAATTAGTTTGCTAATTTCTAAAATCCTGATAGGACATGGCATGCCAGGATACCCTGGCAGTTCACTCCATGAATGTGGTGCCTGTAATACCTTCGAGGCAGATCTAGTCTGTGCACAGCTGCTAAAACTCTTGAGATCCCCAGTGGTATTTGGTGTGTGTTGCTGCTGAGCTAGCTGATGAGTGGCAGCCCATAGAAACCTCAGTTTGGGGCTTGTACCCAGAAAGCCAAAAGCTGCATCAAAAGTTTGGGGCTTTCAAATAATGAGTGATTGTTGTCCTTAATGTACTATGTTATCCCTCATCTCTTGCTGTCCCTTGGTTATCTCATATTGTTACAGCATTTTACCTTAATATCTGATATATTGTATATATGCTTATTTGGTTATTTGAAATCGGATAGGGAAGGGGAGGAAACAAGATGAGGGGCAGGGGTGGGGGAAGGGAAATGGGGACCAAGACATGAGAAAGGGTATCAATGTTTGTGAAGTAATGTACCTTCCATCTCGTGAATATAATGTAACCCTTCTAATAATTACAATAAAAGATATATGGGGGAAAAAGGTTGGGGCTTTGCACCTGGAGAAACAGAGGTCAAGGCAGTGTTGATCATCAGTGGCGAATCATGTAACTGCTCAGGCCTACATGATAAAGTCACGGTGGAAAAAAAAAAAAACAGGGTTTCACAGCACTCCGACAGGGCTCTGAGATAAAGGAGAGTACTGACAAAGGAGTTGCTATTGATTGAATCAGTTTATGAATACATTCCATCTTGATCAATGCCATCCCTTTCAACATTCTCACCACCCTTCCCAGTCCACCAACCCCTCTTTCCCTTACATGTTTTATGAATTAATTTTTTTGCCATGTAACAAACAATGCATCTTGATCTGGATCACCATTTCAACAGCTTCTTTCAACCCATCCCCTTCCCTTAATTTGTACCTAATTTGTACCTATCAATCTACAAATGCACTGGGTGGTAAGCAATGGGTTACAAATGAATTAACTTGAGTGTAATAGACTTTATGGAGAGCACAAATTATACAATTCCTTTAAAAGACTAAACCAAAGTCAACAAAGTACCAGGAAATGAGTACTTGCAAGAGGGGAAGATGGAGCCAAGGAAAGAGGGATATTTCATGGTTTTGATGCTATTATAAACTGGATGTCCTTTCAGTGGCCTACTGCTATTATCTGGAAATGCAACCTATTTTGTCCATTGTCCCTGGTTCCGGTGACTCCGTTAACCTTGTTAATTAGTGCAAATAACTCTGTATTGATACCTGGAGAATTCCTTCATAATTTTGTATTCTCTAAATAGAGACACTTTTACATCTGGTCTGTCCTGACTTTCTTTCTCCTACCTGAATTCACAGGTGAGGATGCTCAGAACACTTTTGTCTCATCCTCAATGCCAGAGAAGCAGTCAGTCTTAAATTCAGTATTGTAGTCATTGTATGTTTTATAAAAAGAAAAAAAACCTTGTGGCTCACACCAGTAATCTTGGCTATGTAGGAGTCTGAGATCTAAGGATTGGAGGTTGAAATGAGGCTCTGTAAGAAGTCTGTGAAGCTATTATTTCCAATTAACCACTATAAGCAAAAATAAAGTGGAGGTTAAGTTGTACCAGCCTTGAACAAAAAAGCTAATAAAGGACAGTACCCAGGCCCTGAGTTCAGGCACAAGTACTGGGAATCAATCACGTATGGAGTTTCCCTTCTTTCCTATACGCTGAGATTTCAATGATAACGGAGGAGCCTTTTGCTTAAACTGTGATCTATGTGTATGTCCTTGCCTTATTCTACTAAAATAACTAATTTTCCTGTAGAACAGCAGCTGCAATCCTGTCCTAGATAAAGGGCCCTGTCTCATCTTTCCCAGGGACCTGTCTGTACTCTTCCTCAAGACCCCACATAACCTTGTTCAGCTAATAGCGCTCTCTGTTCTTCTACTTTCCATACTTGTCACTCTCCAGACAAACCACACCAGGAGACCAAGTTCATCATATGGCCACTGTCCATGTTTGCCCTACACTTGAAATCTTTCAGTAATACCCAAACCCCTGAAGATCAAAAGGGCCCCAAGCTAACACAAGGCCTCTGCTGTCCCATGTCACAGCACTCATATATACCCACTGCCATTCTCCACTGACTCTCAATGTCAAGCCCAAGCTCCCCCAAGCCACATGACCTTGGGTTCAGGATACATCACAGCCTGGGACAGTCATGAGAGGGACAGTCCAAAGCCTCTTCCTCGTGCTTTACTCTGACCCACTCACTTATCTGCCTCTACCTCCCCTAATCCTCTGGATTTCTTAGCTATCAGAAATCCAAATTGTAAAGATGACCATTGTCAATTGTGGGAAACAATGTTAGGTCAGAGTACAGTTCCCACCTTAGAGCTGAGGAAACAGAGCCCTCTAGGAAGTCAGACCCTTGTCCACAGAGAAGAGCCACACTTCAATTATCTTTCTGCCCTGGACCCCAGAGACAAGGATCCCTAAAATGGGGAGGGAATGTGCTATGCCACTGTAGGCAGACTCCAGGACAAAGATCACTCACTCTAGTCAGCCAAACCTCTGAATTTAGCTGCAAGTCCCTTATGGGTAAGCAGTGGGGCTGAAGGAGGCCTACAAAAGGTGGCCACAAAACTTCCTTAAAAAGCCACACTGGCCAGGTGCTAGTGGCTCATGCCTATAACCCAACCTCAGGAGGCTGAGATCTGAGCATGGTGGCTCAAAGCCACCCTGAGCAGGAAAAGTGAGATTCTTATCTTCAATTAACCACCAGAAGTGGCACTGTACTTTAAGTGGCAGAGTGCTGGCTTTGAGTAATAGAACTCAGAAACAGTGCCCAGACCTCAGGTTCAAGCATCACAACCACAAAAGGGGCCAGATCACATAGGGAGCAGAATTCTGCCTCGTGGTAGTCATACTTCAGAACCTAGAATACTGGATCAGACTATCCTGAATGATTGGCAAGGCCTAAAAAGACTCAAACTGAATGGTAGCCCCTTTGACAACTAAAGATAATACAATCATATGTAGAAAGAAAAACAGCCAGGCACCAGTGGCCCACACCTGTAATCCTAGAGACTCAGAAGGCTGAGAAATGAGGATGGTGGTTTAGAGCCAGGTCAGGGAGGAAAGACCTTAAGACTCATATATTCAATTTACCACCAAAAAGCTGGAAGCAGAGCTGTGGCTCAAGTGGTAGATTGCCAGCCTTAAAGGAAAAAAAATCTAAGGTAGATTGCCCAATCCATGAATTTAAGCCCTAGTACTGACACATGTACACCCCCCACCCCTACCCTCTGCTCCCAATCACGGCCACACTCCCAGGCGGCTCATGCAGCTACTTTAGGAGTGGGTCCCTGAACTACCTAGACATGACTTCCCAACCTACTAATGTGTAACTTCTCCTGCAGGGACACAAGCCACAGCAGAGTGCCCAATGCTTCTCTGCTCCAAAAACCCCTTACACCAATTTCCAGCACCACCTTCAACCTCACTAGGCATAGGCTTCTTCAAGTCACTTTCTTGCACAGAAGGTTCCAATAGGTGCCCCCAAACTGCCAACCTCCCACCAGCCCCCCACCCCCACCACAAAAATGCAAGAAGGGTAAAAAAAATCTGTTTTTCTCCAAACTCCATGCGGCATGTTTTGGGAGTACGTAGGACTTATACTATATTACCTAGGCTGGCATGAGAATCCTGGGCTCAAGCAGTCCTCTTGCTTAAGCCTCCTAAGTAGCTGGGACTACAGATATACCACCTTAGAGTGGAAACCTTTTTATTCCACTTCTTGATACTGTTACAAGAAGCCCATGTCATCTGAACTCAGGGCCTGACACAGACTATGCATATGACCTGGTTTCCCTCAAGCTCAAGATGATTCCTGTGAGACTAAATTTAGTAGGTCTGCCTTACCACTGGGAAGAATAGAACATGGGAGTAGAACCCAAACCTACTGAGTTCAAGCCTCACCAGACAGCAAGTAGGACAGGGTAGACTGCACAAGGAGACAAGCACACAGCACTGAGGCTTCCAAAATACTAGGCTCCCCACAGTGAGCTACAAAACTGTAGTACAACAGGTGAATCACCGGAGAATCTTTCCTAAACAGAAGCCACACCGCAAGGAGCATCCAAACTCCCTCCACCTCCCAGAAAACCTATTCCATGAAGGATTTCCTTAGGACAAGATGTGACCCTGCCAGCTCATCACAGCAGGACCCAGGAGCAGGCCACAGAAGCAGGGTAGCAGGTGGCAGAGGGGAGGAAGGAAGTATGCCATCATCTGCAGAAACCTCATCCCCTGGAGGAGGTCTCATCACCTTGGGAGGGCACTAACACCTAGGAGTCTCTATATGAGAAATCATACTATTTTTAAAAAATTGCGGCCAGTGTCAATGTTTGGGCTAGTTAATTTGACATAAAGTTTCCCATACATTTCTCCCCTGTCCACCTTGAAACCACAATCCTCATATCCTTTGTTCTCAGTCTCCTGAGTAACTACAGATTACAGACAGATGCTGCCAGAACCTAGCAGATATACTTTCCTCAATGAAAAAGCATGGACAAAATCCAGCTCCTTCCTCCTACTCATAGGCAACCCCATGTGGAGCCTAGACCAGAACAAACAGGAGAAGGGCACAAGAAATGATGTTGCCCACAGCCACCTAAGAATCAGCCATGCTTACATCAGAGACCTTGAGCATAGAAATACTTGCAGAGAGAGTCTTCTCTGAAGAGAAAATAAGAATGGCCTATAGATACATGAAGAAATGACTTCTCTGGCCATAAAAGAAATGCAAATCAAAACAACTCTAAGATTCCACCTCACTCCAGTTAGAATGGCCAGGATCAAGAAAACTAATAACAACAGATGCTGGAGGGGATGTGGCCAGGAGGGATCACTACTACATTGTTGGTGGGAGTGCAAACTCATTCAACCACTATGGAAAGCAGTATGGCAGTTCCTCAAAAGGCTAAACATAGAGCTCCCCTATGACCCAGCAATTCCACTACTTGGCATTTACCCAATCGTCCACAAACAAGGACATATTAAATCCACAAGCACAACGATGTTCATTGCAGCAATATTTACCATAGCAAAGACATGGACAAACCCCAATGCCCCTCTTGTTGATGAGGATCAACAAGATGTGGTATTTATACACAATGGAATTCTATGCTGCTGTCAGAAAGAATGACATCGCCCTATTTGTAAGGAAACGGAAAGACTTAGAAAAAATCATATTAAGCGAAGTGAGCCAGACTCAAAGGAACATAGGCTCAATGGTTTCCCTCATTTGTCATAATCAGCAGAAACCTTGGGCTCTCCTAGCAGAGATTTACAATAGAGCAAAACCTAGATACATAAGGCCATATAGTATGAGGCTAAATGGAAGGATCTACAGGATATAGAAACAAAAGCCATGTAATGAGTGATTATTGTCCTTAATGTACTAAGCATCTCTCATCTCTTTTGCTGTCCCTTGGTTATCTCATATTGTTACAGAATTTCACCTTATTATCTGATATATGCGTTTATCTGTATATACGTATATATGTTTATCTGGTTATTTGAAATTGGATAGGGAAGGGGAAAAACAAGATGTGGAGGGGGGTGGGGGAAAGGAAATGGAGACTAAGACATGAGAAAGGGTATCAATGTTTGGAAGTAATGCACCATCTGTCTGGTGAATATAATGTAACCCTTCTATTAATTACAATAAAAATATATGAAAAAAGAGAAACTGTTGCAGAGGAGTAAGAAAGAGCAAGTTCCAACTGACCATGGAAGCCTATACCACTCTGGTCAGAGCAGCAGCTCCTAGCGCCTGATGCCCCGTGCTATGGGGCAGACACTGGGCACATCAGCATGCCATCTATTCAACAGGGCTGGTCCAGACAGGCACACACAGCCTGTACTCTTCCTAACAAGGCCTAGAGGTTTCTCATCAGACCAGAGTGGCCCTAGTTGCAGAAGGGACACCTAGTTAACTCCCACAGAGAAGAGGAGGAAGCCCCAGCAACAGCCTGCTGGGATAGACTCCATTAGCCTCAGTTCTGCAGGTGGAGTTCAGAGGGGAACAGTCACCCAGGCGGCACCCTGTGACCTCTCAAGGCAAAAAGAAAATGTAGCGGTATTGTCAAGAGATGGAGAACTGAAGCCAGTTCTGCGATGGAGAGGTAGTAGACAGTCTCAGTCCTCGCCTCCTTTACCAGAGCAGCAAGAAAAATAACCAAGAAGCTGGAAGTCTTAAATCCTGAGCACAGAAAACAAACTCCATGGGCCTGGGCCCACACTCAATGGCTCATCCAGAAGGATGAGTGCTCCACCTCCCTGAGACCTGGAGCATGGAAAGTGGCCCATGTGTAGATCTTAGTGGAAAGGCAGGCAAAGCCTACACTGTATAACATAAACAGTGGCCCCCAAAAGGACAAAACAGTAGACTGAAGGGATAGGTTATGAGAACTGGCCCTGTGCTATGTCACACTACCAGCACTTAAGGGCAGGCCATCAACAGCTCCAACCAACAGGCCACTCTGCATCCCTCTACCTATCTGCTGTCAATCAGCACGTCTGTTAAAGGGACCAGAGTGGAACAAGAAAGCTTGTCTGTGATGGGATTTAGTCCTAAATCTCAGTGCACCCCCACTGATTACCATTATCTAAAAGGAATGACTATCTTCCAAAGCAATAGTTCCTCAGCACACAGAGTACAGGGCAGACACTGGCTCACCTCTGTGGGAATTTTCCACAAAGGTGTTAAGACTTGAACAAGTTAAATAACTCAGCTCTATTTTCCTCTTGCTGTCGAAGCCCCATGATATACTTGGACAGTGTGGCGCAAAAGCTTCTGTTCCCTTTCAGACAGGAAAAAAAAATACAAATGAGGAGGTGAAGGTCCCTGCCAGAGGCAGAACCACAGCAGAAGGGGGCTTCCACCAAAGGGGTGAAGTCAGGGCAGCAGCTCATCTACTTTGGGTGTAAGCCAAGGTCTAGACTTAATACCAAAGACAAATTTCTGCAACCTCATGGCAAGCTAAGGACCAGCAAGACTAAAGGACTAGGTAAGGGGCATCACTGCCCATTTACATGCTGGCCCATACTCCAGAAATCTAAGCCTCACTGCTCCTTTGGAATTGAAGCAATGCGTGAGGATCATGGGCACTGGATCAGCACAGGACTACAACCACTGCTTCTAAGTTTATAGTAGGCACAGGGTGGGTAACCTTCCAAAGCCAGTGGTCTTACATCACTACATAGCAGATCTGATCTAAGCACTTAGTGTGAGCAGATGCTGTTACTACTCCTCACTGTGCACACAGAACAGATGTCACACAGCCAGCAAGCATTCCTGGAATACTTCAATGATGTTAGAGCCCTAAATCTTTCCAAAATCCATTTCAAAACAAACCATACTATATGCAAAGAAACAGAAAGGCACTTGATGTGGAGCTGTTTTGGCTCCTGATATGCCAGCTGTCTGTGAGGCACAGTACAAGTGGTCAGAGGCTTTATGGTAACCGCAAGCCTTTAGCTATCCTGAAAAAATAGATACTTCACCACCCAAATAGGGGCATCTCAGGAAGTGGCAGTGAGGTGGTAACAGCTGACAAGGGCCAACATGGTAGACAGCTGTCTACTAGCTGTCTTCCAGACTGGGACAGGATTCATGAACATTAGCCTGGTGTAGGCTGGGCACAGCAGAGTCACCAGTGAGAAGCAGTAGGAAAGTCAGATGGCCCCCTGCTGAAGCCAGCAGGCCTAGTGCAGTGCCAGCTTGCTGTACACTGGCTGAGAGGAGGCTTCTCTGATCCTCAGTTTCCTCCATACTCACAAGGCAACTTTTCATGCACATCTACCCGCAGAGCACCAGCCAAGTGCCAGCAGAGGCTGGGAGAAGAAACACAGTAGTCCACCACATCTCTCTCACAGATGTCTTGTGCCTTTCTTTCCCTGTGCCAGGTCCCTGCTGATGCTAGGACAACCGCACACATTTAGCAGCCTCAATAATCCAGTCTTTTACTGCCGCACTTGAGAAATCTAAACTGAGTCTCACTGGGCCAAACAAGGTACCAGATTGGCTGTGATACTTCTGGAAGCCCCAGAGAGGACCCATCTTCTACTTTCCAGCAGTAAGAGGCACCTATATCCCTTGACTCAGGGACTCTTCCCACTATACTCACAGTTGGCAGAAGCTGGGGCAGGCCTTCCTCCCTACCCCCCTGAGGCCACCGGCCCACCCAGACAACCCAGGATCATAACTGGTCACAACTCAGCCAACAGGCAAATTCACAGTCATACATTCCCAGGTTCACCAGTACAGCAGCAGCCAAACTTCAGGTAAGCAAATTTTGCATGTGACTAAAGTGACCACAGTCACGTGGTCAGAAGGCAGCCCCACAGGTTCAGCTCACTCACTTTACCCTCACCTACTTTTCCAATTCCAGGTCAACCAGAGTTTTCTGCAGCTTCTCCTGTTGGCCCAGCTTCCGTGTGAGGAGCCCATCAGTCTCTCCCTCATCTTCCTGCAGGACTGGCAATAGTCACACCAATAGCCACACTCTGGGAAGGAACCTAGGGTTCCCAATGCACCTGGAGGCAGCTCAGCCACACCAGGGTGCATTTTTCTTGTCAGTTCAGCTCCCAATCCACCCTGGGCAGCCACAGCAGCTCAGACTTCATGTTCCTCATGACAACTTTGCCCTGCTCTTTCCTCCAGGCACAATTTCTGCTTCAGGTCCTGTGGGAGGCAAGCACAGAGAACAAGGGACAGTAAGCAGTAGGAGATGGGAAAACCACCTCTGCAAGTAGAGACACCAAGAGGCTGAGATCTGAAGATTACAATTGGCAAGAAGAATGTAGAGCTGTGGCTCAAGTAATATAGAGCAAAAAAAGCTAAGCAGGAACAAGAGGCCCCCAGTTTAAGCACCAATATCAGCACATGTTCACACACACACATGTGCCCACACGCGCATGTGCACACGCATGCACACACATACATACAATCAATAAATCAATCAAAGCAGAAAGTCACAGGATAGATCATCTGGGAAGGCACACACGAGTGCTACCCTCCAAAAAACCTATGCAGTTCACTCAGTCACAATAATTCACATCGACTTAGCTCTCAGAGGACAGAAGTATTAAGACATGGCCAGCAAGGACCTTGTCCCGCTGGATTCAGGAAAACACTCAGGCACTGGGGGATCCTGTCATAGGCAGCTGGGTCCACAGCTTCACACTGAGGAGAGCCATAAACTGCATGCAGCCACAGAGGCTTCTCTGAGTCCTACCTCTTCCCTCTTTGTTTTACTGAGGATATGCACAGATCCCCTCTAGCATATAGCAGCGCACAGAGCTAGGAACCTAGAGCCCAAAGCAATCAGTGCAGGGCATGAGCCAACTTCCTTAAGAGCTGGTCACAACCTGTGTGTCTTGTCAATGTTCATTCAGTAGACAGATGAACAACTTCAAGATATTCCTGGAGCTGCAGAAGGAAAAATAACCTGCAGAAGGAAAAATAGCCTATCAAGTGGAGAAAGCTTGTAGAGATGGAAGGGATGTGAAGCAGCCAGGCTCACTCCCCAAAAGCACTCTCTCAGTTCCCAGTGCTCTTCAGCACCCCACGAAGGGACAGGAAAGGTCAGGTGGGGAGTTGGGTCATCTAGTTGCCATCAGTGCTAACAGTTGGTCTGTTTCCAAAACACACAGAGGAAGCAAAACCTTCCCCTGGCGGCCGAGCAGGCGAGTGCCTGGGACGCCCCAGACCCCGCCAAGGGGCCCGGGCCCGGATCGGGTCTCCAGGAAACACCAGGCCAAGAGCCGGGGTCGGAACTGCGGGGCAGCACCGGGCCAGAGGCGGGATCCGGCCAGGGTCTCGGGGCGACAGGGGGCGGGGCCGCGGGCCGGGCCGTGTCTCACAACTCCTCTGGACGAGGACCGAGGGCCGGCTGGGGTCCCGGGGCAGACCTGGAGGAGGGGCTGAGGGTTCGGTGAATGGTTCCGGGGAGCCTGCAATAAGGAACCGCTAGGTATCCTGGGGTGTCCAGGCAGAGGCAGCCCGGGGCCACAGTCACCTCAGCCGCCGCTCCTGAGCTCTGTGCAGCAGACTCCCTCTGCCCCGCCCCGCCCCGCCCCGCCCCGCCCACCGGGCTCTCGATTCGCGCCTGCGCCCTGCGAGAACCAGAAGTAACCGGTTACTTGCATGGTGGCCTTAGTCCGAGCGAGTTTCCAGCGGGAGCGGCGCGGGGTTGGGGGTGGGGGGGAACGGACAGGGTCTGGGGCAGCAGCCCGAGGCAAAGGGCCAAAGGCAGGCTGAGGTCTCTGGCAGCCCGGGAAGCGCGGCCGAGAGCCGGCCTGGGCCTCCAGGAGGAGGGAACGAGGCCCGTCCTGCATCTCCAGATAGCCAGGAGTGTCGGGACTGGCCGGGCAGAGCTGGAATCCAGACAGGGTTTGGAGGAACCCGGAGGAACCGAGAGACGGTAATCTAGGAACATCCGGGAAGAAGGGCTGCTCTCGGTTCTGAGGTAGCCCAGGGTAAGGCCAGCTGTAATAAAACTCCTTTGTCACCTCTGACCAATGCCTCTGTAGAATTTTCTCAACTCCAAGGTCAGTTCAGCTGACTGGGTCTAGTCTTAAGGTGGCCCCCAGGGCGCTCTCAGGATCCTGCTCCTGGCCAATCAGTCACCTCAGCTTCAGGAACGCCCCGCCCCCAGGCTCAGCACTGCCTTGGCTACCACTTTGGATTTTCCTTAGCTCTGTTCCCATCCATGGGTCTGGCGATTCTGGCTTGTGTCTTCTCAGCCTCAAAAATAAAATAAAAACCTGCTGAGAACAACTGATGATATGCAGGAAGGAACAGAAGAACTTTCACCTGGCTTCTAGAGCTGCAGGCTGACCCAGATCTGGCTGGGGCGGAGACTTGGAATCAAAGGCCTGATGGTTGGGTGACAGGTACCCCCTGCCTGCTGGGTTCAGCCCCAGCTCTCAGCCTGCTAATACCACCAGTTCCTCAGGTGGAAGTGTTAGGTCTGCTGGAGGAAAGGGCCACTTTTTCTAAGGGAGTGTGTACATAGATTTCCCCCTTGCTGCTTTGCTTTCCATGTAGAAAGTCACCTTCTCTAGGTGACCTGTACACATTGGGGCAGTGTCCTTCCCTTTCTCTGAGGTCGCATCCTGGGCTGCCCTACTCATGCCTCCTACAGACTTGTGAGAGGTTCCCAGACCCTGAGTTCACATCTCCATCCACTGTGGTCACACTTCCTCCCGGCCCACTCTCTATATGAACCCCAGTTCCTCCAGATGTTAACCCCCTTTTTCTCACAGCTTCCACCCAGTATGGGCCAGTAATTCAGATATAACTTTTCTCTGCCTGAACCACATGGTAGTTCCTTTATGTCAAAACTTTACAACTGATGGCAAAGACACACAGGAGGGGCCATGCCACCTGCTTGCTTTTTTTTTTTTTTTGAGGGCTAATTCCCATCCTGACCCTACCTTACAAACCAAACTGCCACAGGAACTCTGCCAAGGACTTCCTGCTTTTATCATTGCTGGCCTTGCCTTCCTGACATGGGTCTCCTACCACCCCTCTTCTCCCTCTGATGAGTGCTACTCTGAGCCCCTGTCTCTCTAGATGTGGTGTTATGCCACAGCATTCCTATGTCTCCTTGGTCTGTCAGGATGCCTGAATACAGAATCTGACCCTCATTCTGAAAGAGGCATTATGGGTGGATAGCCCTCCATGCCTAAGCTCTTTACACTCAGCAGACTCCATCCCCAAGTCTCTCCCTCAGATGGAGTGCTGCCAGTCACACCAGAGGTAAGACACTCCCCTGGGATGCGCTCCTGCCCTCTCTAGATGTCCTCTCACTAACGGAATCCATAAAGCCAAAGTGCCTTGTGTTTTATTGCAATAAGGCCTAGTGAAAATGTAAGACTGCCAGTCTCCATGGCCAAAAACCAGAACTTTTGATTATAATATTCTCAGAGATCCAGACAACTTTTGCTGTCCCAATGGTAAATAGCTAGATGTTCTATACATTCATGCTTTCCTTGCTTTCTGTGCTTGTCCTTCCCCCTGCCAATCTTGTATGATTTCCCTATGCCCTGGGTTTACGGGCAGCCCATCCATGCCAAGTCACTGGAGAGCCTGGAGATTACCCAGGAATCTAATGAAAATCCAGCTAAATTTCTCCATCACTTCATGGTGGCACTTCAGCACTATGCTAACAAGGAGGGGATGGTTATTCTTAAAGCTCATTTTACCTTTAAAAATAATGGCATTCGCTGGGAAATGGATGAAATTAGAGCGAATCATGTTGAGTGAGACAAATCAAGACCAAAGGAAGAAAAGGCACATGATATCCTTAATATGTGGATATTAGATCCAAACAGTACAAGAGCGAGGACTCAATATTCGGGTACTCAAGGTCATGGACATAGACATACAAATCAATGATGAGATATACACTCTATAGACATTATGTTATATTATATAGATCGCCAAAGCCAAGAGTTCAAGTCCCACAACCAACATTTAAAAAGGGATTTTTATTTCTTTTCTTTTTTTCTTTCTTTTTCTTTTTTTTTTTGGTCATGGGGCTTGAACTCTGGCCTGTGCGCTGTCCCTGAACTCTTCAGCTCAAAGCTACCATCCTACCCTTGAGCCACAGCCCCACTTCCCATTTTCTAGTGATTAACTGGAGGTAAGAATATCATGGCTTTGTATTGCCCGGGATGGCTTTGAACCTTGATCCTCAGATTTCAGCCTCCTGAGTAGCTGGATTGATTACAGGTGTGAGTCACCACGCCCAGCTAAAATTTTTATTTCTATTGTAATTGAACTATATTTTGAATGTGTATGTCTAGGACTAAAAGAAATAGAAAAAGGGAAAAAATATAAACTACCATATAAGCTGCTGGGTTTGTTTTTGTTTTGTTTTGTTTTAGCAGTAGTGATTGTAGTATTTTTTCTCTCAGTATTATCTTGTCATTGCATCATTTGTCTTGGATTCCTACTGATTAATGATTGGGTAATAGTTAAATTTCTTAAATTATTTTTTCTGTTCCATTTGTAGTTCCTAGAGGACCATTTTTTCTTTTTGCCAGTCCTTTGGCTTGAACTCAGAACCTGGGCACTGTCCTTGAGCTTTCTCAAGGCTAGCATTCTACCCTTGAGCCAAGCACTACTTCCGGCTTTTTCTGTGGTACCAAGGAATTGAACCTAGGGCTTTGTGCATGGTAGTCGAGCACTCTACCACTAGACCACACTCTTGGCCTCTAGAGTGACATTTTATAACCAGAAATCAAATACTTCTCTTTTAGCTTTTGAGAGATTAAATGGTATTGATAAGTAGCTAGGGTTTTTATTAGTATAGTTGTATAATCTGTACTACTTTAAAACTTTCATGATTCAGTTCTCTTTTAGGTGACAATGTCTGAATCAGGGACTATAATGGCTTTTCTTACCCATAATATATGAAGAGCAAAGGAGATTCTGATGAAGTTATTCAAGAGTGAAGGGTTTTTTGTTTGTTTTACAGCCTTGTTCTGAATCTTTGTATTCCTTAAACATTTAGCCTTGTAAAGAATCTGGAAAGAATGATACTAGGAGTAAGCATTATGTCAATAGCAACATTTTACAGGCAGGCAGTTTTTGATGAATGTTCATATACTATCCAGTTTGTATGCAGTGCATACATACCATGTCATTCTTGCTTTCTGATGAAAAATCTGAGACCCAAGAGGTTAATAGTTTTACACAATGAGAAGGAGCTTCATGAAAACTTGAACCCACTCAATTCTTCCAGACAGTATCTCTGATTGTTAGAGCACTGGACATCTTGTTTACTTGTTTCAATTTAAAAAGGTGGTGATCAGGGTCCAGCAATTTGGCCTAGTGGTAGAGTGCTTGCCTAGCATGCATGAAGACCCGGGTTCGATTCCTCGGTACCACATACATAGGAAAAAAGCCAGAAGTGGTGCTGAGGCTCAAGTGGTAGAGCTCTAGCCTTGAGAAAGTCCAAGGACAGTGCTCAGGCCCTGAGCTCAAGCCCAGGACTGGCAAAAAAATAAATAAATAAATAAATAAATAAATAAAAATAAAAAGGTGGTGATCTAGGTTTGTACTTCAGGCTAGCCCTAAACTGTGATCTTCTTGACTCAATGTTAATATTGTAGACATGGGCTATCTCACAAGGATTAGATCTTTTAATTGGTATATTCTGGAGAGTTCTTTCCTTTTTATTTTTTCTTTGTTTTGCCTTTAAAAAATGGCATATGTTAATTGTGTATGTGTGTATAGATTTCATTGTTGCATTGCATATATTTATATTGTATTTCAATTTGTTTCATCAGCTCCTGCCATCATACTTCCTTCACACTTCCCGCTAAGAAATTTCATTCCCAACAGATTTCCTTGTCCAGTTTAAAAAGTGGAGCCAGGTGCTGGGAGTTTGGCCTAGTGGTAGAGTGGTAGACCTGGGTTCTATTCCTCAGTACAACATGCATGGAAAAAAAGCTGGAAGTGCTGCTGAGGCTCAAGTGGTGGAGCTCTAGTCTTGAGAAAGTCCAGGGACAAGGCTCAGGCCATGAGCTCAAGCCCGGGACTGGCAAAAAGAAAAAAAAATGTGTGGTGGCTTACTCCTGTAATCCTAGCTACTCAGGAGGCTGAGATCTAAGGATCTCGGTTCAAAACCAGCAAGGGCACTAAAATCTGGGAGACTCTTATCTCCAATTAAGCACTAGAAAAGTGGCACTGTGGCTCGAGAGGTAGGGTAATAGCCTTGAGCTGAATTGCTCAGAGACATGCCCAAACCCAGAGTTCAAGCCCCATGACAGACCAAAAACAAAAAAAAACATGGAGATTTCATATAACCAGAATTCTCCAACACGTTCTTTTTCGTTCCCTTTAGATAGTGCTTTTAGTGTTTTTAGGAGTTCCGTTACAGGAGGCTAGGGGTGGTCTGGCAAAGTATTACCTCTTATTTCAGGCTCGGTGCTCTGATTTTCCAATAATCATATGCTATCTTATACTATCACAGTAGAGAGTTTAGCCACTGAAGGAAAGGTAGTGTAGCTTTCATGATGAGACATTTCCTTGCCTGTCCTACCAAGTCCATGACCCCAGGGTTTTCCAAGGATTTTTTTTGTTATTGGTGGTCATGGAATTTGAACTCTAAGCCTCCTGAGTAGCTAGTACTATAGTCGTGAGCCACAGTGCCTGACTTAGCTCCTAAGTATTTTAAGTGTTCCAAACTACATTCAAATAGTAGTTACCATATTTAGTATAATCTAATTTTTCCTTTCTTTTTTCTTTGTTGCAGTTGTTCTTGTTTTGTGGTGATGGATTTTACTACGCTGATGATCAAGCCCAGGAATGTGTTTTTTTGTGTGTGTGTGTGTGCCATCCTGGGTTTGAACTCAGGGCCTATGTGCTGCTCCTAAACTTTTTTGCTCGAGGTTAGTGCTCTACCACGTGAGTCACAACTCCACTTCTGGTGGGGATTTTTGGGTGGATTATTACAGATGAGAGACTCATGATCTTTCTTGCTGGCTTTGAATGGTGACCTTCAGCTCTCAGCCTCTTCAGTAACTACGATTAAAGGCATGAACCACTAGTGCCCAGCTAAACCCAGGTGTTTTTGCTAGACCAGTGCTATGCCACTAAGCTATACTCAGGCCCTAATCAATAGTAGCAACTAAAACTCTTAAGTCTCCATCTTAAGTGTTGCATTCTTTTATCACCACTTCAGTAGGATCTGTCTTCTGCATCTACTCAGTGATTGACCTTGCCAATTGAATAGGAAAGCCAGTTTATTTACAAGGAGCTTAAAACAGGCAACAGAGGAAGTGGAGTGCATCTTTCATTGTATAAGAAATCTCAGGAAGAGCAAATTTCACCTTAAAAGTACCTTGGTTTTTTGAATCCTATTCACTTCGGAGACGGACTGGGAATGATCATAGACTCAAATAGCTATAAGCAGAGGTTTTTTTCTGTTTCTGTCTTTTTCTCTCCTTTCCCAGAAATCCTCCACTATTTATATCCTGAAGCAGCCAATCACAATAAAGGTCATCTGCGCATGCAGCAAGCATACATGGAAAAATCTAGCGATCACGCTCTATCCACAAACACGGAAGAAACAAATCAACCAATGCAAAGTAATTCTTGGTCAGCAAGCTGCCAGGCACCATCTTATAATCTTACTTTCTCAAGAGGCTGAAAGCCTCCAACAGGGAAAATTACAAAAACGTAAGTTAAACCACACTAAAGAGAAACTGAAATAGGAAAGGCTCATTCTCTCTTGCTATGTTGCTAGACACACTTTAGTCTCTAGAATTGGTTCTGGACTGTCTTGAAGTGGAAGTGTGTTGGGAAAGTCCAAATCCCTCAGCCAAGAACAGAATCATAATAACAGCTAAGAATGTAGGTTTCCTGCACCCCAGTGACAAGCCCTGACATTCAGGAAAACCAGTGTATTTGAAGGGAGGTTAAAAAAGGTGGAAAAGAAAGTGGGAAGGCTTCCAGTATCAGTAACAAGATGCTAAAACCATTTCTGCTCAACCTAATTAGTGCTTGATGCTAATCAGCAACTGATATAGGCATTTCTTCAAGTCAAGGGGTGATTAAATCATTAGGTAGGGGGACCTAGCATCTTCACCACCTGAAGGGGGTAAAGGAAGTGAATCTATGATCATGTTGTTTCTTGAATGTCAAAACCTCCTGGGAGCTTGGTCTTGTTGGATTCATCCAACACTTAGGATACATCAAGCCAGGACGGACAGCTTCTTGATTGCAGACACAGGGCCTTAACCCTTTCCTTTGCTATGGCCAAAAGTTTCCCCATGATAGATTGTCTCTTGTTGGGTTCTGCTAAACTCTGAGTTTCTCTTTTTGCTGACAAACCCACAGCCTCATTTTCCTACCTACATGTCAGGTTCTCTTCTCCAGGGTCTTCTTGAAAGATGCCATGAACTCAGGTTTCGGGAGATCCACAGTTTATACAGACAACTCTTTCTTAGGACTATTCTCTCTTCTGGAATCAATTCACTGTTTAAAAAGAGGGAAAGCCCCTCTTAATTTCCTGTCCTTTCAGCATGGCTCTTTATTATGCCCTCGATGTCTCTCATCCTGAGTCTTCACTCCTGTATTTTACTGTATCTTTTGTCTCTTAAAATGCTTAGTCTCTTTTTAGCTGGCATGGAACTTACTCGTATAATTCTCAGAATTGTGTAAGAGGTGCTTGGGAGCCCACGGCTTTTGTTCCTGTTCCATGCTTGACCCTTGTATCTTCAAAGTGGGCAAGTGGGCAGATAGTAACTAGGAAACTGTGCGCTCCACACTGGCGATGAACTACCCACAAATCACTCAGGCCTTGAAAAATCGTACCTGAGACAGTGAGTGTGTCAGTGGGAAAGCTTTAGTGCTCCCTACTCTTTTCTTTTTTGCCAGTCCTGGGCTTGAGCTCATGGCCTGAGCACTGTCCTTGGACTTTCTCAAGGCTAGAGCTCTACCACTTGAGCCTCAGCACCACTTCCGGCTTTTTTCTATACGTGGTACCAAGGAATCGAACCCGGGTCTTCATGTATGCTAGGCAAGCAAGTGCTCCCTACACTTACATTGTTTTTCTTGATGCTAATCCTGGAGCTTGAACTCAGAGCCTGGGTCCATCCCTGAGCTTTTGTGCTCAAGACTAGCACTCTCCCCTTGGAACAAAATTTTCCTAATTCTTTACCAGCCATCATTCCACTGGAGTTTATACCCTCTTGATTTTGATTATTTATATTTGGATGAGGATAAGGATCCACTTGGCACCTTTGGTCAAAAGTGCTATCAGTACACACAATGTGGTTTCCAATAAGACATCCAAATGCCAGGAAGACTTCTGAGAGTCCCTGTTCACCCTGCTTCCTAGCATTCACATGTGTGTTATTTCATTTCCTCCTCAGTGCGTCAAAAATTAATGTATTTGCTTACATATTTGGATTTAGATATCTAACCAGTTAGAGAAGGGAAAGGTGATGAGATGTTACTTGCATTTTCAGCAGGCAAACAATTGTGATTTTTGTCTTGCTATCAGCATTTCTGCTTTCCTGGATTTGATGAAACAAGCTGCTGCCACATTGGAGAATTTTACAAGGAAGACAGCAAGGCCTCCAACCAACTCTAGCCATTAGTTAGCAAGAAATTGAGAACCTCAGCTCAATAGGATGGAGGAACTAAATTCTGTCAGCAGCTACCCAGTGAACATTGGAAATGAATCACTTCTCTGGTCAAGCCTTCAGATGAGACACCAGATGGAGTCAACAGCTTGATTACAATCTTGGGAAGAATGTTGATGAGGAAACCCAAATTGACTATTCCTGGACTCCTGACCCACAAAAATTGTGAGTAGTTATTAAATGACTAAATTTATAGTTTCTATAACATGCCCTAAGTGATTATAAACTTTGTACGAAAAACTTCACAGCTGGCAGATAGAGCCCAAAATCTTCAAAGAGGGTAATATAGAATCTGACATCTCTGCACATGATGTCTTTGTGTTGTCTTCACGTTGAGAAGGGCATCCCTGTACTTCTATCATGAAATGGTAGTGTCTTTCTGTAGAAAGTCCTTACTAGCTTCCAGAGGTTAGGTAAGAGGCTGATGGTAGATAGAATGACCAACACAAGGTCATTGTTTTTTATTCTTATTCTATTGCTATAGTTAACTTCCTCTATGTCTCTTTTGTTCTACAATTCTTCAAGGTACCCTGATGTGCAGTGAGACATAATTGTTGAGCTCAAAATATGAATAATGGGAGTTCAAGATAAAGTAACATGATATGAGATGTTTTTTGATGGCTTCTGTGCAGCTTCCACAACACCAATACCTATCCCTCACTCCACATACTTAACACATCACACACAGCACTTACCTGTGTAATATGTGAATCAAGAGTTGTTTTACTTTTGGGCCTCACAAGAGTAGTTGCCTTGCTCTGCTGATTCTCTACCACCTGAGCCACACCTTCAGCCCTTGTAAAATCAAGGGCCAATTATTTTTTTTGCCAGTCTTGAGCTCAGGGCCTGAGCACTGTCCTTGGACTTTATCACTTGGGCCTTAGCACCATTTCCGGCTTTTTTTTAATGTATGTGGGACCAAGGAATCGAACCCAGGCCTTTGTGCATGCTGGGCAAGCACTCTACCACTAGGCCAAAGTCCCAGCAAGGACTAATTACTTTTGAGAGAGGATCTTGCCTTCTACTCAAGTAGGCACATCAACCACAACCTCCTTACTTTAGGCTTCCCATCATTGCTTGGGTCACAGATATATGCCACTGCTTCCAGCTTCCCTCTGTGGAGATGAAGTCTCTAGGACTTTTCTGCTTGGACTGGCCTAAACAATCCTCCTTATTGCTCACAACAAAATAGGTTGAGAAGGCAGGAACATACCACTGTTGCCAGCACGGGTTCTGCCTTGGCTAACCTCAAACCATAATTCCCTAATTTCAGCCTCCCAATAGCAAGGATTACAGGTGTAAACCACTAGTGACAGCTCAAATCTGGTTTTGTTTGTTTTTTAGGAAAGAATGAGACAATTTCTAGGAAAACATTCTTATACCTGGCCACTTTCACAGTTCCATTCTTTGTACTGTTATAAAAAGAATAGTTGGAATAGGTGACATGAAACCCTTTCTCGCACACTTGTTCTTATGACTGATTTCAGGTTGGGCTAATGTCTAATCAATACCATAATTACAGTTCCAAGACTTCCTGGAGTCAGCAAGGGGAATTTGTGGCTCTATTGTAGAATAACTCATCTTACCTACAATTGTTTGTAGTTTGGAATATTGAGAAGTAGGTAAAAAGATGATCTGAACCACATTCTTGATTTTTGGAAATGTGTGTCTGAACACTTGGAGTTATTTTTCTTTTCATGAAAACTGTGTGTGTGTGCGCGCGTGTGCACGTGGGGGAGGGGTGTGTGTGCACAAACTTGCGCTCACGTGCACCCTGAGGCTAGAACTCAAGATCTGTGTATTATTCCTGAGCTATTCTTTTGCTCAAGGCTAGTATTCTACCACTTGAGCCACAGCTCCATTTCCAGCTGTTTTGATTGAAGATAAGAGTCTCATAGAGTTTCCTGGCTTGGGCTGGCTTTGAACCACAATCTTCAGATTTCAGCCTCCTGAGTAGCTAAGATTCCCAGTGTGAGCCACCAGTGCCTAGCACAAAAAATTATTTTAGATGAAATATATCTGAAAATGGTGAAGTTAAAGATGTGGGATAAAGCTGAGAAAGCTATTGTCAGGCTCCTTAAACAGAATTGGCCATCTACTTTAGAAGTGAAATAAGACAAATCTCATTAACAGCTACTGTAATTCCTTCATTTCCCTGTGCATATATCCAGGATCCCCAAACCCTAGTGCAGACGACAGAGAAAGTAATTCTATTAAAAGAAACATTTATTCTTGATTTGCTATTAGAGTGGTTATTCCCATCACAGGATGTGTTATACTGAAGAAATTTTTAAACAGAAATTTGAGTTCCTTTATGAATGTTTTCCTTCTTGTAAATGCTGCAAAAGCACTTCTTTTCAAAGATGAATTAGCCTTCAAGGTGTTCAAAAATATGAGAGCATGTACAAATATCTGGCATGCTTGCTTGCAGGTAAAGCTTGGATAGGACTTTGGCATTTTGGAGGGTGCAGGGAGGAAGAAAGTTTCTGGACTCATAACTGTTCTCTGAAGGCTGTAATCTTTTGAGGAGGTCTGTTATTCTCATAGATCCATCCCACAGTTGAACAGTAACTCGGGCGAGGAGAGATAGCTTCTTGCTGTGAGTCCGAGGTAGAAGGTTGTTCTTTGTTGAGCTTTGTCCAGTCCTGCAATTCTTTCTCCTGACTCATCCCCATGTCCTGAGGTACCTGTCTACATGCCAGTTTCTTCTCCAATAGCTTTCCAAGAGTTTCCATTAGCTCATGGGCTTCAGGAGGCCCACAACTCATAAAGAGAGCTTTATCTTTCTCAGATCTTTCCTCTCCTGTGCTTTTCTTCCTAAAATGAATCCACTGAAAAAATTGCCTTATTTTTTTTCTGAAGTTGCTTTCAGAAGGATTCTCTGCTTTCCTTTCCTGATCATCGTGGCTCTTACTTGTTGCTGTGGATATCTCTAACCCCGAGTCCTCCCTTATAAATTCTTCTTTTTTGGATTCTGGTGAGATCAGTCTTCTCTCAGGTAGTGTGTAACATTTGCCCTGGAACTTGGCATGCTTACCAGTGTCCCATTGTTCTGTATTGCGCCTTATGCCATCCAGGTAAGTATGCAGTTCCTGGAAAGCTTCCACTTCCCCACTGGAGATACTGTTGTCATAAGACAACGATGATTCAGAAGTAAGGCTGCCTGAAGGAAAGGACATGTCACTGCAAGAAGACTCATCCTGGTTATGTGACCCAGTATTCAACTTAAACTTTAGTGTAGGATCTTTCAGAATTGATAGGCTTATTGGGTCATATTCAGTGGTCAAGGTAGTTTCCACTTTACTTAAATGTGTATTTGTCATTTGTGTACTTCCCAACTGGTTGGGTTTTGTAAAATGTTCTAGATTCTCATGCACCATATTTTGTTTTCGAAGCACTCCTCTTCTGTGGTGACAATTCCCATCCTCTGATGTATGCTCATCTCCATTTTGTCTCCTACACTTTGGGCTGTATCTGTTGGCTAATACAGTTTTTTTCTCATTAACTCTGTCTATATCGGATGTTGGAAAATGTTCTGAGATTTCCCCCATGCTTTTGTCCTGAAGCATTTTTTCTGTGTGGCTAAAACTTACCCTTTCATCTCTTGGATTAGGCCCAGCCACATCTTGCTTTGTGAACTGCCCTGGACTGTATCTACTTTCTAATTCACTTTCATTCAGATTCACTTTTTCTACGGTATTGTGTGTACAGAGCAAAAAAGTCTGATCTACAAGCTCATGCTCAATATTAGAAGGTAATCGTGTCAGGAGCCCATGTCCTTTCTGATCTACATGTAAGTTGGCAGAGAGAGAATGACGCAAGATAGGGATTGAATTTGTTGTCCCTACCACATCTTCTTGAAAAGATGTAGCACTGCGTGCAAGGTGCCTGGAGGTTGAGAGGAAGTCAAATTGGGGAAGGGGCCATGTTTTTGCTTCTCTCAACATGTAGAATTTAATAGATTCAAGAACCTTGAGGGGAAGGCCCCACCTCTGACTCATCTGAAACCTTATAATATGGGCTTCTAGCATCTGTTGTGTTTTTTGATCAAGAAAGGGAAGTTCCAGTGTAGTAACAGAGCAGAAGCTTCTACTTAATAGTGGTAGCAAATTTGTTTTTTCCATATGTGTATGAGAACTCCCAGAATGAGGTACCATATTGTCACCAACCAGCCACGAACGACACACCATCAAAGGAATCTGACCTACACTGATCTGCCAAAATTTTCTGATCACGTGCAGCCTAAGAATGCTTCTTATTTGAAGCTCATTCAGATTATTCATTGGGAGCCTTAGTAATGTATTACCTGAACTATTCCTTGAATTATACACCCATTTATTTTGTCTCTCAGGTGCAGCTGTTGGACAGTTTAACACATAGTATTCTGAATCCATTGGTAAATTATTTAATGGGTATTTCCCTAAGATGTGTCCAAGATTCTGTGCTGTATCCCTTCTCAGCTGCGAGCTTGTAGCAACACTCTCATAGAAAGTTCCCAGTTGACTCACTTGACTCTTCCTTTGGTCATTGCAAATATGGCCGTGACACTCAAAGGGTTGCAAGGAAACAGGATTGCAATTGTGGTGAGCTATCTGTGTTGAATTGCATTGTGGTTCCATTAGTACCAAAGACCCTGGGCTGAGATAGGCCTGGAAGCACCAGGGTGGGATTAGCCTATTTGGCACATGGAGCTGCAGGTTCTGGGGTTCACAAAAATGGCCAGAAAAGGCAGACACTGGGACATAGGATTGTGGGGTTTGCCTCACAAATTTTACATTGGAAGCTAGAGGGCAAATAGATTCTTGACGATTTTGGACCTCAGGAACTGAACCCCATGAACTATCTTGATGTTTCTGTACCATGTGACAGTCCAGGTATTGATTTCCATTTAAGGTGACAGGGTTATTCCTGTTCTGTGGACTGTGGGAAGGATTTCCACAGGGTGGAGAATACAGTGGTATCGTGAGAAGAGGAGGGTTCGCACAGGTATGGAAATGGGTCCGTGTAAAAGGTAGAGTCTGAGATTGTGTCATGGGTTGGGTATGCACATTGGCCAGAGGAAGAGGGATGGATTGAGGAAGTGGTGGTGGTCGTCTGCCCTGCATTTGGGCTACAGGATCTTTACAAATTTCATTGAATAAGATAAGATGAGGTTCTATTGAGCCACCTTTCCTAGACACCAAGAACGTAGCCACTATTGACTCACTGTGCAGAGATGGAAGACCCCAGAAAAGTTGACTGTCTTTCTGCTCTAAATTCTTCCCCATGGTCTTCATATATAGGAGCTGCTGATGAATTCCTAAATGCTCTGTTTTGCCTTTCATGTCCCAGTCAGTTTGGGGGGCTATGGTATCCTGCTCACCAACAAGAGAATGCATAGAGTACCATGAAGATGTCAATTGCTTTTCTGACCACTTTTGTTCAAAAACTGGTCTATCATCCTCCTTTCCTGCCTTTTCCAAAGTTTCAAAAATCATTTTCTTCTTCTCTTGTCTCTTTAAAAGTTCCTGTATATTAAGGTGAAGAAAGGGAATATGTCTGTTCTCCACATGTGATGCATTAGAGTGTCTCCAGAAATAGGAATCCGGAGGATGGAAGGAAACATTTTCTTGCTGAAAATCACAGTGTGGCAATCTTGGGAGAAATGTGTTCTTGTTATGAGCCTGCCACCAAGAGAATTGAGAAATCTCCATGTTTTAATACTCTTTGCCTTTGATCGTTGGGACATAAAGAGGACATCAGCAGGACTACCTACCAGAAACAAAATGGCCTGTGGTTAGAGAATAGAATCTGTTCTCTTGAGTGTGATGTGTTGAAGGATGAAGATGCATGCAGTTAGCGAGGGAAACTTGGGATGAAGGAGAGGGCTAAGCTTTTGTGGTAGAGAGTTTGTTACCCAGTTGTGAGGATGAAAGAAATTCAACCGAACAGGAACGTGATCTGGTTAAGTGAGAGGATGGAAGGGCAAGTCGAGAAAGCTCAGGCAGAGAAGCTGGCATTAGGTCTGGAGGAGGGATTTCTGAGTAAGCAGAGTGCAGAGGAGGTGATGACTGAGTCACAGGAGTATGTGAAGAGCTGTGGGAGCCAAAGGCAACAAAGAGGGCACATAATTTAGGAATGCCTGTGAAAGCAAATGACTGGCCCCAGCAGTTGCTTTTATTACATACCTTATGAATGGGATTGGCATGGTGTTGAAAGGTGGTATTTCTACACTGGCCTGGAGGGCTGAAAGAGAGAAAACACAAAGCTGTAGCCAAATGGAAGACATGGGAGCCTAGCAGAGTAAAGCCTGAGACCTTCTTTACTTTCTCCCATGTTCATTGTCTCTCAGTTTTCTATAATCTCTCTCCAGGAGCTTCCTTTTCCTAGACAAGTAGCACTGATAACCCTAGTATAACAGAACATATAAAATAAAGGGCATAGAAAAAAAAAGACCAATCACTTTTTCAGAACATAAAGAAGCTTCTTGCTGCTCTTCTTTTTTCCATGTATTTTTATTGTAATTAATTGAAGGGTTACATTATATTCACCAGATAGAAGGTGCATTACTTAATAAACATTGGTACCCTTTCTCATGTCTTGGTCTACTTCTGTATGGCAATTTCTCTGACCTAGACAACCAGGAGAGTGATATACATAATGAAAGTAGAGACATACAGGAGTCCATTTATGGGAATCCCATGTGATATTTAAATCAGAAAGCACCAAGAATCAGGGACAAGATAACTACAATTTTTTGTTTTGGTGATTTTTTTTGTGTGCTTGCTAGGCAGGAGCTCTATCACCTGAGTCATACCCATAGCCTTGGCTTTGTTTTATTTTTTGTTTGTTTGTTAAAATAGGGTTTTTTGTTTGGGCCTATGGTGGCCTAGTCAGTGATTATTGAATTTGTATTTCCCACACAGCTGGGATGACAGAAGAGTGCCACCACATTTATCCCTATTTTTTTTTGAGATGGGATCTAAGTTTTGCCTAAGTAGCTGGCTTGACAGGCAGCTGCACTTGGTGAGGTTATGAGGAAAGTTCACATACTTATGTGGCTTCATTTATAAAGTACTGTGATACTCAGAATCACCACAGGAGGTTACCGCAGAGATGAGTCTGAGCATCCCAAAATAAAGCATGGAACACAGAAGTTGTGCCTCCAAAGCAACCACTAAACTTTCCTTGCCAGGCTATGTGTTCCTCACTTGACCAGCACCCACTCTTCAGGCTCATCACTGCTTCATGCCTGTGGCTGGGCAGAATACAGACTGAGAAGTGTTGAGTTTGACTGCCCTTCCTCCTTACTTCTCCTCTACAGGCTTTATTTTCTGAAAGACACTGCTTAAAACTGATGTCTTCAGCTGAGCACTAGTGGCTTATGCATGTTATCTTAGCTACTCAGAAACTGAAATCTGAGGATTGTGGTTCAAAGCCATCCCAGTGATCCTCTTCTTACCTTCAATGAAAGAAAACCGGAAGTGGTGCTGTGGCTCAATTTGGTAACAAAAAAGCTCAGGAACAGCACTCAAACCCTAAGGAAGTTCAAGCCTCACAACTGACAAAAAAAAACCCAAATATTCATATCCTCAGAGATGATCAACCTAGGATCTCATCGAAAGACAGGCAAGTCACCTTTGAGGTGCTAGGTCAAACAAGTGGCACCTTACCTTAAAATTTCCTACCTTTCTTTTCTTGGTTCTTCCCTGATGCTAAGAAGAAAAGAAACATAAAGAAGCTACTCTTAGGAAATATAGATATCCATTATCTAAAAATAATATTATTCCCAATTTTAAATAATAGTTTATTCCTTTCTTGATTAATTTTATAAGATGATCAGATTTTTCAATTTATTTTTTTTGAGAATCTAAAAGAAGGACTTGAGTTCATACTTGAAGTTTAGTCAGAAGTCTCTCCTCTCTAGATTTGCCCAACATGGAGGAAGGCTTGGTGAAAATGCTTGACATTAAGTGAAACATAGGATCAAGTGGTACAAAGAGTCCATTCCCCTTTAGAGCACTTGTAATCTGTAACTAAGATAAGTCAGAATCATGGAATTGGTGCTTGGAATCCCGCATACCCAGATTAGTTGGCTGTGAACTGCAAATGTAAACATTATCCCTACCTGAATCTCTAGCCTTGCCTGATCTATTGCTCTAGAAGAATGATCTCCTGGTCTTTCCTAGACTTCTTATCTCTGATATCTCTCTGGGCCAATCAAAAGTCATATAGCAATGTGAGAAGGTGAATAGGAAGCTAAAGAATCATCCTGTGAGAAAAGAGTCAATTATGGCATTAAGGAGCTTTGGAAAACTGAATAAGGTAAAAAAAATTTTTTAGTGCTATCAGAGAATGGAGCTCCCAAGTAAAACCACCTCCCACCTCTTCACAGAAAGCATAATCAAGGCAAAATCCAATGGAATCGTAAACTGGAAAGAACATTTAAGTGGACAATTTGATGAATTGCCAAAGAATGTTTGTGAACTATCATTAGAGTGAGGCTGCTCCATAGGTTTTAATCTTACACAGTTTCCTACATTTTATTTCGTGCAAGATTCCCTGTCAGGCTCTCACAGTGAAGATCCATGGGAAAACCTTCATATTTCCATCAGGAAGAGAGAGAAGGAACCATTTTCAAACAGACCCCAATTATTCTCTTTAACAGGAGCCTTCTTAGTAGAAGACATCAACACTAGGTGCTATGTCATATGGGAGAAGGAAAGTTGCCTATCTCCAGCCTCTTCTACCCACCCTGTGTTACCGTAAGATTCAGAAAAACAAACCTAAAGTCACGAATGAACCCCACTGCCCAGGGACTCATACCTACTAGAAATAGGAGATTTAAACCCAACATGAGCTGTGTCATGAATGCTCTACTTAAGGAAGTAACCTTATGAAAAACTAAAGCACCAGAGATAAAACCTGGGTACTAGAAGAAATTTGAAACTCTGATGGTTATAACTATAGAAAACATTAAACACAGCCCAGTTCCTAGGAACTTAACATAAATTCTACCACTAGTAGTTCCTATTAATGGCTTTCAAAAAATCAAAACAACAACAGAAAACTCACAAAGTGCCCAAGGCTATTTCCTGGGATCCTACAAAATAGAATGATCACATGTTTTATCACTGAAACCAAGACCTCTCTGGGAGTGAAAAAGCACATTGCTAGGTGCCAGGGTCTTACAGCCATAATCCTAACTTACTCAGGATGCTGAGATCTGAGGCTTTTGGTTTGAAGGCAGCTACAGGTGGAAAATCAATGAGACTCTTATATCCAATTAACCATCAAAAAAGCTCAAATGGTAGAGTGCAAGCCTTGAGCAACAAAGCTAAGGGACAGACAGTTCCCAAGCCCCAAGTTCAAGCCTTAGTACCGTATCATTTTGAGCCACAGTGCCATTTAAAAGATTCTTGTGATTAATTGGAGATAAACATCTCACAGACTTTCCTGCCTAGACTTTGAACAGTGATCCTCCGATCTTAGCCTTCTGAGTAGCTAGGACTATAGGTGTGAGTCACTAGTGCCTGGCAGGAATTATTTTAAAAACACTGAATACATATAAATAGAGAGTAAGACTGTAAGAATGGTCACCACGGTATGGGAAAAGGAAATGGGAAGATAAATAGGAAAGAATACTCAGCATCATGTTATATACCCTAAAAATACACAGTTAGAACTTCTAGAAAAAGGGATCCAAATAAAATTAAACAAAATTCCTGTTTAAGATAACGTAAAGGAGAAAAAAAGGGATAATAAAAAGGAAGATTGGGTATAATGAACATTAAAGTTGAAGATATGAGATAATACTCTTAACATATAAATCCTATAGATATTTGCCATGAAATATTGCCATGAATCAAAAGAAAACAGGCTGAGTGTGGTGGCTCATGCCTGTAATCCTAGCTACTCAGGAGGCTCAGATCTGAGGACCAAGATTCAAAGCCAGTCCAGGCACAAAAGACCTAAGACTCTTTTCTCCAGTTAACCTCTTGACAATGGGAAGTGGGGCTTGGATCAAGGGTAGGGTGGTAAGCCTTGAGCTGAAGAGCTCAGGGACAGCACCCAGGCCCAGTTCAAGCCCCATGACCCACAAAGGAAAAAAGGAAAGGAAACAGAAATAGTATTAATTTCAAGCAAAGCATACTGAAGAATAAGAAAAGTTACCAGTGATAAAAGAAGTATCAAATAATAATGAAGGGTTCAATTTTCCAACAACATAAGAAAAACATTGTGTATACATCTAATAACAGATTGTCAAAATGTATGACAAACTGTTAGAAATAGGAAAGGAAATAGATGAACCTACTGATACTGTTAACAGCTTCAACAAACTTTATAACAGAAATTGAAGTTTGGTTGTGCTGCAAATCATCAGGACATAGTCTGAAACAACACATTCAATCACTTGGATATCATTAATATTATCAAATAATCTCCCCAAGCTGAACAGAATACATAATCATTTCCCCATGCTCAAGTGGTACATCCTCCAGGATATAACACATTTTGGGAAATAAGCTATGCCTTAATAAATAAAAAAGAACAGTAGCCATATGAAATATGCTTTTAGGCCAAAAGCTGTTAAAATAGAAATCAGTAAAGGAAAGGTAGTTAGAAAATCCCAAAATGATCTGAGATTAAACAAAGCATTAACTCATTGATCAAATTTTTTGAGAGGTTTAAAATATGTAAAAGTAAATAAAATGAAAATGCAACTTAGAAAAATGTGTTGGATGCAGCAAAGGTAGTGTTTAAAGGGAAGTTTATCACATTAAATCCATGTATTACACTCGGAGCAGCTCTAGTTTTATTACCTGTTTGATATCTCTCTGTTTCTAGGCTATTGGGAAATACAAATTCCTCTTCTGTTAGCACAGAGAGAGAAGGAGAAACCCAGACAGGAAGTCGGAGATAGGAATACTCAAGAAGTCAAGTTGAAGTTCAGTTATGCTGTGGTATGGCTTCGAGGTCAAAGAAGAAGATCCACATCAGAATCCAGGCACTGAGTACACATTCTAAATTACACACCGTTCCACGCCACATCACAGAGCCTGAGCAGAAAGCAAAGATTCTTAAGGCTGGTGGTGGAGAAAACAACATAAGGGAATTGAACCTACAGCTTCCCTCCATCACCCAGATATGCTAATCTGTTCATCCCTCTTGTGTCCTATAGATGCCTTCACTACACCCTTTCAATAGAGTGTGTTTACCTCAATATTTTAATCATTCTACCTACTACCTAGATATTATAAGAGATCCTTTTATTGCATTGTGATCTCCCTTTGGATAACATGTAATCTTTGAAAGCTTTGCATGCTCAGGGACTTACAAGTTCTATTCTGCTCTCACCTACAGCTCCTCAAATACACAATGCTTTTTACCTGCACAAAAACAGAAACCTTGAACACAAAACCCCTTGAGATTTCTCAAAAGGTTCAGTGATAATGCTAAAAGCCTGTAGAGAGCACAGTACTTTACACCAATGAACAGAATCCAAAAAAGCATAAAAGGGAGACGACACAACAAACATTTTCAACATGTTTTCAATCATTCTTTCTCTCTCCAACCCTGCTTCCTCCTCATTCTGCCTTCCCTCTCCCATAGACCCCTCTCAACCGTTCTTAGTTTTGCATCAGTTGTACAGAGCAATTGTACATGTCCAAAGCCCACACAACCAGATCCATCCTGATGTGAGGGGTAGGCTTCACCTTAGCATCATGGGTCTTCTAATTAGGCTGATTGAACTTCATTTGGCAAGGCCCTTTGCTTTAAACCACATGTATGGTTACTTTATGAGCTTTTTCCTCCATCTACTTTGTAACTTTTCACCAAAATTTCCATTGGTTCATATAGAGAGAGAGATGTTATTTTGGTGGCTATTGTATAGTATATCTATTATCCTTTCATATTATTTCTTCACTTAACCCTTAAAACTCTTAAAACTTATGTATTTACAGCCAGGCTCTGATAGTTCAAACCTGCAATCCTCACTATATGGGATACTGAGGACCAGAGGATTGCAGTTCAAAGCTAGCTAGAGCAGAATCCCAAGTTAGAAGGGACGCTGAGATTGGGAGGACTGAAGTGGCAGGACAGCACAGTCAGGAAAATCCGTGAGGTTCTTCCTCCATGGCGGAAACTGGACCGTGGCACATTCCTGTGATCCACGATGGAGGCAGATTGTGGCTCAGATGCATACCTAGACAGGAACAAAACCAAACCAAACGAAACAGTGAAAAACAGAGTTGTAAGCAGTATTGCACCTGAGGCCTCCAAATTCCAGCTCCAGTACCACCAAAAATAGATCTTTTAGCTTCAGAAGTTTATAAACTGGTTAAGCCCTGTGTTGTTCCCTCATAGTATTGTTTAGCCATCAGGTTTGATGAATCCACCTTCACCCCAGACACCCAATCCTTGCTTTTTCTTACAATGAAAGCTTACCAGAAATACTAGACTGTTCTTTGTCCTGTCCTGCATGCGTAGCTTCTCCATTGTCTTGTCAAGCCGACTTCCTCCCATCTGCCTTCCCTTGACTAGAGGAGGTCTGTTCAGAAATACCTCTTATATAGCCTTGCATTCCTGGTGTTGCTTTGTTGTTGTTTGTAACAAGCAAACTCACAAACACAAAAATATCCTTTAATATATGACCAGGAGAAACCTCATCACAAAAGTGAACGTATCTGATTTTGTTACCTGGTATAGTATGTATATATGTTTGTTTGTTTATTTCAAATAAGGAAGGGAAGGAGGAAACAAGATGATTGGGAGGGAGTGGGGGGGAGGGAAACAGGGCCAAAATATGAAAAGGGGTATCCATGTGTGAGAAGTAATGCACCTACTACCTGACGAATTACACCTGTAATCCCTCTATACATTACCCCAACAATAAAATTTAAAGAAACGAAAAGTAAACCTGGGGGAGGGGTCATAAAACTGAAACAATAGGTATATTCCTCAAAAGAGATCAGGTCATAAAAAAGTACTATTCCAGATTAAAAGAGACTGATGTCACACAGCTAAACACAATAGGAAATTACAGACTGCCCTTGTAATGGAGATGTTAAAAAAATAAAAAGAAAAGAAAAGAGGAAACAGCTGGGTGCAGTAACTCATGCCTATAATGCCAGCTACTCCAGGAGGCTGAGATCTGAGCATCATGATTGCAAGCCAGATGGGCAGAGAAGCCTCCATAAGACTCTTATTCTCCAATTAACCTCTTATCTCTAAAAAACAGAAGTGGCACTGTGACTCAAGTGGTAGAGCACTTGCCTTGAACACAAAGAGGCTCACAGATAGCACCCAGTCCCTGAGTTCAAGCCCCACAACTGGAAAAGAAAAGAAAAGCACAAATACATACTACATATACAATAAGGATGAATGATTTAAAATTTTATAACTACTTAAAGATAATAAAAATTGTAACTGTGTTAACGTTACTGAAAGATAATCAAGTATTAAGTGTTAAATTTAGTATTATTTTAATAGATGAAATATAACCATTCATACGTATGAAATTTCTCCTCAAGTATATAAATTTATTTTTGTATATATGTTCTTGCCTACATATATGTGTGTACAAAGATACACATATATACATGTAAACAAATAACATGTCATATACACATATGTATATAAATATACATGAGGGAAGAGAGAAAAACCAGCAAATGGGTTAAACATTAGCAAGAAGTAAATCCAGTTAAATTATACATTGTTATTTACGATCAATTTAACTTTTTTCAAGTTTGTTTTAAATACATTTTTTTCTTGATAATAGGATTTGATCTGAGGGCCTTTTACTATGTGGATGCTCTGCCACTGAGCCACACTCTTCACTTTAAACTACCTTCCTTTTGTTGATCGTGAACATTAAACTCTGGGCCCGGGTGCTTTTGCTCAAAGCTAGCACTCAACCACTTGTGCCACAAGATCACTTCTGGCTTTTTCTGTGATTAACTGAAAATAAGAGTCTCACAAATTTTTCTGCCCGAGCTGGTTTCAAACCACGATCTTCAGATCTCAGCCTCCTCAGTAGCTAGTATTGCAGATGTGAGTCACTGGTGCCCAGCTTTAAACAACTATATTTTTAACTTGACCATTGACTACATTGTACTGAGCCTGGCATAACTTTTAAAATTTTTGGCTTTGGTTCCCACAACTTCCTCACACCACAGGTACACCCAACACCATTTTCGAAATGGTTGTCTCAACTCTGTTCCAAGGAAAATCTTGATTCCTTGAAACCAAAATTTCAAGGAATCACATCCAAAATATGTAACAATTGGGTTTTTTCTTCCTTCCTTTTTTTCTTTTTTCTTTCTTTCCTTTCTTTCTTTCTTTTCTTCTTTCTTTCTTTTCCTTCCTTCCTTCCTTCCTTCCTTTTCTTCTTCTTCTTCTTCTTCTTCTTCTTCTTCTTCTTCTTCTTCTTCTTCTTCTTCTTCTTCTTCCTCTTCTTCTTCTTCTTCTTCTTCTTCTTCTTCTTCTTCTTCTTCTTCTTCTTCTTCTTCTTCTTCTTCTTCTTCTTCTCCTTCTCCTCCTCCTCCTCCTCCTCCTCCTCCTCCTCCTCCTCCTCCTCCTCCTCCTCCTTTCCTTCCTTCCTTCCTTCCTTCCTTCCTTCCTTCCTTCCTTCCTTCCTTCCTTCCTGCCTGCCTGCCTGCCTTCCTTCCTTCTTTCCTTTCGTTCTTTCTATTTTGCCAGTCCTGAGGGTTGACCTCAAGGCCTGGGCACTGTCCTTGGAATTTCTCAAGGGTAACACTCTACTGCTTGAGCCACAGCATCACTTCTGGCTTTTTCTATGTATGGGGTACTGGGGAATCAACCCAGGGCTTCGTGCATGCTAGGCAAGCACTCTACCACTAGGCCACCTTCCCAGCCCCAGGTCTCTTTCTTATTGGTTCCTACTGAATCATCTGTCTTCAGGGATTCATGGTAGAATCTAGCTTGAAGGTGCTTTTCTGTTTTGCTAAGTCATTACCTCTCCTCCAGATTTCAAAAATATATTGAGCTCTTCTGTAATAGCCTCTCCTATTCCTGACATTCACTTTAAAAAAAGATTTTATTAATACTGATTTTTTTACATCAAATTTCAAATGTCAAGTTTAACAAACAGTATTCAAGAAGGGAATCTCTATATGCAATCACAGGCACATAAATTTAGGAACAAAATTAAAGTTAAGCTGAAACTTCGTCATAGATATGCATTGATCTATACAATATAACATAATGTCTTTAGAGTATATATCCCACCATAGATTTATATGTCCATATAGTTATATTCATATCTCAAAGACCATGTCATGACCATGAGTAACCAAAAGTATTGAGTCATCACTCTTGTACTGTTTGAATCTAAGATCCACATATCAGGAGACAGTATGACTTTTGTTCCTTTGGTCTTGATTTATCTCGCTCAACATGATTCACTCTAATTTCATCCACCTCACCGTGAATGCCATTATTTTATCTTATCTGGTGGTTATATAGAATTCCATTGTATATATGCATACCACATTTTTTGTATCCATTCATCTCTAGTAGGGCATCTGGGTTGTTTCCATCTCTTGGGTATTGTGACTAGTGCAGCTATGATCATGGCTGAGCAGATGTCCTTATCATATCCTGGGTTATGATGCTTAGAGTAGATATCCAGGAGTGGTATGGCTGGATTGTAGGAAAGGTCTATATTTAGTTTGTTGAGGAACCTCCAAACTGCCTTCCAGAGTGGCTGAATTTGTTTCCATTCCCACCAGCAGTGCAGTAGGGTTCCTCTTTCTCCACATCCCCACCAGCATTTGTTGCTGTCTGAGTTCAGAATATTGGTTATGCTGATTGGGGTAAGATGGTATCTTAGGGTTGTTTTTATTTTCATTTCCTTTGTGTCCATGGATGATGAGCATTTTCTCATATGTTTCTTTGCTATCTTAACCTCTTCTTTTGATAAGTCTCTGTTTAGATCCCTTTCCCACTTTGTGACTGGTTTATTGGCTTTGGGGGAATTAGTTCCTTGAATTCCCTTTAGATATTGAGTATTAGGCATTTGTCTGATGTATTATTGGTAAATATCTTTCGCCAGTTGGTTGGCTATCTTTCTGTTTTAGTAGCTATGTTTTCATCTGTGCAGAAACTTTTTATTTTTAGGTAGTTCCACTTGTCAAATCTCTCCACTCTGTTGTGATCTGGGACTCTGTTCAGGAAGGCTTTGCCTGTGCCTATGTGTTCCAATGTCTCTCCTACTCTATCATGTACCGCTTTCAGAGTTTCAGGTCTGATATTGAGATCTTTGATCCATTTTGAGTTAACATTTATGCATGGCAACAGGCTGAGATCAATTTCAGTTTTCTGAATGTGGCTACCCAGTTTTGCCAGCACCAATAATTGAATAGGCTGTGTTTGTTCCACGGTAGATCTCTAGCTCCTTTGTCAAATATAAGATGACTATAGGTATGTGGTTTTATTTCTGGATCTTCTGTTCCATTGATCTTCTGGTCTATGTTGTTTTTGTTATTTGGCTCTATAGTAGAGTTTGAAGTCTGGTATTATAGTACCACCTGCATTACTCTTTTTGCCTAGAATTGCTTTGGCTATTCTAGGTCTTTTGTTGCTCCATATGAACCTTTGGATTGTATCTTCTATTTCAGTAAAGAATTGTCTTTGGGATTTTGATGGGGATTGCATTGAATTTGTATATCGATTTTGGCAATATGGCCATTTTCACTATATTGGTTCTTCCTATCCATGAGCGTGGGATGTTGTTCCATGTCCTGTTATCCTCTTCGATTTCTTTCATTAGGCTTTCATAGTTTTCATGAAATAATTCCTTTACATCTTTGGCTAAGTTAATCTCTAAACATTTTACTCTTTTGCAAAAGGGATCATTTTCTTGATTTTTCCCACTGTTTGTGTATTTTTGGCGTATAGAAAGGCTACTGACTTTTGCAGGTTGATTTTGTATCCTGCCATTTTGCTAAAGTGATTTATTAGTTCTAGGAGTTTAGGAGTGGAGTTTATTGGGTTGTTCAGATATAGGATCGTGTCATCTGCAAGTAGGGATAGTTTGATTTCTTCTTTCCCTATGTGGATCCCTTTGATGTCCTTCTCTTGTCTTATTTCTATAGCTAAGGGTTCCAGCACTATATTGAAGAGAAGTGGAGGAAGTGGGCATCCCTGTCTAGTTCCTGATTTTAAAGTAAATGATTCTAGTCTTTCTCCATTTAATATGATACTGGCTGTAGTTTGTCATATATGGCTTTAATTATTTTAAGGAATGTACCTGCTATTCCTATTTTTTCTAGTGCTTTCAAGATGAATGGATGTTGTATTTTGTCAAATGCCTTCTCGGTGTCCAGAGAAATTATCATATGATTCTTAACCTTAGCTCTATTGATATGATGTATTATATTAGTTGATTTGCAAATGTTAAACCAACCTTGCATCTGTGGGATGAAGCCTACTTGATCGTGGTGTATAATTTTTGAAATTTGTCTCTGGATTCTGTTGCTTAGTATTTTATTGAGGAGCTTTGTGTCTATGTTCATCAGAGAGATTGGTCTGTAGTTCTCTTTTTGGAGGGAGGGGTCTTTCCCTGGTTTGGAGATGAATGTGATTTTGGCTTCATAGAATGATTTTGGGATGGCTTCCTCTGCTTCTAGCTGTCGTTCACTTTTTAAGCACTTCTACTTTTTATATCATTTAAGTTGTATTGAAATGTACCATAACACATACCATACCACCCACCTAGGTCATGTATAATTTTTATGCTGTACAAACATACCAGAGTCAAATTCAAAGTATTTTCATGACTTTAAAAGGGGACTCTGTGACCTTGAGATTTTATTCACACTTATCCCTCCTCATCTCTCATCGACCATTAGTCTTTCTGTCTCTGTAAATGTAATGTTCATTTTCTGGGTGTAATGGAATCATATATAGTCAATTGCACGTGACTTCCTTTCGTTAACATAGTGTTTTCAAAGTTCATCCATATTGTGGCATGTATCAATATTTTATTCCTTTTTATTACTAAAAGCTATTTTCTGCTCTAATAAACATTTTGTTCATCTATTCTTTAGTTGGATAAGTGAGCTGTTTCTGGTCTGGGCTGTGATGCAGCTATAAACATTTACATACAAGTTTCTGTGTGAACTTAGGCATTTTTCTCAGGCATAGAAATAGAAATGGAATTGCTGTGTGATATGGCCATGCTATGCTTAACATGTGAGGAAATGGCAAAATGATTTTTAAAACAGCTGGATCATTTTACATTTTTACTGGCTGTGAGAGATACTTCCAATTTCTCCAGGATTTTAGCCTTTATCTACTCATTTTTGTTAATCCTGGTGTGAACTATCTCACCATGAAAGTTATTTGCACAAGGTAATGATTTGTGGAATAAAAGATTGCGAATAGTGCTTTTGCCCCTCATGCCAGAAGTTGCATCACCACAGGTAGACTTAAAAAAAATTGTATATATCCAGCTAAAGTGTCATATAGGTTTATGATTCTATTATACAAATGACAGAGAAAAATTCCCTCCCTGAAAATAATTCGTTCTTTTCCCCAATATACATGCACAGAGCTGGGAGAGGGCAGAGCCTGAGAGCTGACCATAACTTCATGATTCCAGTAGATTTTCAACATGTGTATTTTTTCAGACAAAAGATATAAAGGGAATTAATAAAGCCTATCTGAAGATAACATTTAGAAATGTTGATTACATATAAAACCTTTAGGATAAAGGAAACAAGTATAAGAGCATAGCATATGAAATAGTAGAAAAATAATAAAGTTAATTTAATCTAGAATTGAAAATTTTGACTAATATTGGAAATAGAAAAAATGAGATAACGGGGAAGAATGTCAAACTATATCACCACAGAAAACAGATTATTCTGTTTTTCTTTTGGCGATATGTCTAAAATTAAGGCATAAACTGACTTCCATAGAAATAAAGGACCCTAAAAACCAACAATAGGGGAATTGATTCTAAAATGAATATTGAGGTCCTCCAAAATGTCCCCACTTCCTCTTCTGAGGAGGAGCATGTTCATATAATCTGCACGTTTTTGGAGTCCTAGGAGTCAGAATGGTAGGGTCAATGGCAAAACTCCGGAGATAAAGATATATTGAGAGGAAATAGCAGAAATCTTTTACTTTGACACACCCATAATTAGGAGGAAAAAATCATCCATAGATGACTTGCCAGAAATCTTTACAAGAAGGTCAAAGAATGCTTCTGAATCTTAGCATGTGACATATGACACATTCTTCAGCAATACTCGCTCCATTCCCAGACTCTTCCCCCTCCCAGCTCTGCGCACATTTATTGGGGGAAAGAATGAATTATTTTCAGGGAGGAAACTTGTCTGCCAAACACCACAGAATAGAATCAAAACCTTATGTGACAATCTAGCTGTGGTGATGTAACTTCCATCATGAGGGGCAAAAGCCAGGAAGGTGAGCTCAGGAGCAAGTATATAGCAGGCAGCCAGATGGAGAGACTGGGTAGACTGGGGTACAGGTGGACTGGGCAGATGGAGGCAAGAATGAACAAGCAATGAAAAAGCCAGTGAGTGTGACCAGGTCCTGAGGGCAGCTGAGATACCTCAGGTTCCTCTGGTCCTCTTCCCCAGAGCCTCTGGTCTCTAGCAGAGTGTCCAGCTGGGCCATGGCCTCATCACTGAAGGTAGATCAGGAAGTGAAGCCCAAGGATGATTCTTTCAGAGTTTATCACAAGCCAGGTGGAAGACGTGGTGACAACTTTTCACAAAGTATTCAAACCTTAAAGAACCAATCCTAGACATCCATGACCAAACTCCTCTACTTAGACCTGATTCTCCCTGTTCCTGACCCCATTCTTCTCACCAATATCCACGATGGTTTGGATAGTCTCACTTATAGGAAGTGAAGTTCAGACAGATGTGAAGAGATATTCTAAGATATTTGTGATGTTCAATGGGATGTGAAAAGGCAACCAGCAGCTGGTGGACATTCTTGAGAAAATGAAACCTGAGATCTGGCTGCTTCCCCAGAAATGTAACGCAATCTAAATGTGTGTCCAGCTCTTGAGTCTCAGGATGGACAATGAGAACTACTTTGGGATATCTATTGAAGAAGAGACAAGTTGCAAAGCTAAACTCGATTGGGAATGAAGCTCCATTTCTGGGCCAGATTTCTAAACTGTAAGAGCCAAATTGTTTTCTAAAATAGCTAAACATGCCCATGTGGAGAACTATCGCTACACTGTGGCAGAGACTGATGAGAAAAAAATGTCATCAGCCTTCAGTTTATCATATACAGAGCTGAGAAATCAGTATATAACTCTATAGGACATGATCCCCCAAAATATCAAGAGGATAAAATGACCCAGAAGCAATAACAAAGTTATATTGTACCAAGTCCAGGGCCAGGGGACTCTGTGATTCTCCGTTCAAGACCAATATTGCCTTGGTTTGTGTATTACTATTGTGATGGGAACACTGGAAATAAAACCAGAGTTTAATGGAAGTCTTATCTAGTTCTGTGATGTGTGTTCTCTCTTCTCTTTCCCTAGTGCCTCACACCCAGCCTGCCATAATTTCTGGAGAAATTAGAAAAATCTGCGCACAGATGTTTCTGTGTGCAGAATTTTTAGTATGAGAATACTTTTTTCTCTCCTCCTTTGTCTTAAGCTTTGTGTTTTCTTCCTTTTGATGATTGGTTTTTTTTAAAAGTTGAGGAGCTAGGATGGCGGGGGAGCTCGGATGGAGGGGGTGGGAAAGACTATCTTACTTCTTGTGAGGCCGTTTCTTGTTTCTGTCCTTCCTGCCACAATTTCCCTGTTGACTTAGGGTTTCCAATCTATTTTAATCCCCCCTTGAACCTGATCTAACAAGGAACATGGAGGTCCTTCAGCTGTGTCCCTAGTTCGTTCTATAACTGGATTTTTCTCATTCATATGTATCTACATGTACATACTCATACAGATATGAGTATATATCTTCCTACTCCATTACCTAACCTATCCTCTTTCCTCACCACCATTTTCTTGCCCCAGTTCCTGTCAGAGATACAACTTTTGGCAGGTGATAGTTATCTTAGTTTTCAGTTACCCAGGCAAAAGTTCTGGTCCCATCCTTCTTCCTGATATTGTAGCCACTTGGTGCCCAGGATAAGTTGGAAAAGAACCCATAGCTGAGAAGCAGAGGGCTGGGGAAGACCTTTTCCTCCTAGTCAAGGTCTTTTTGCCTTCTTCCAGGTCAGGTGAACAGAGGCGGGAGATGTTAGCCTGTGTGAGGTCCAGATGCTGCTGCCCCCATTGTGCTTTCCTTTGGAAATATTTTTGTGCTTCCAAGAAAAGCAATCAGTATATATGTGTATGTATGTACACTTATCGATGTGTCCATGTTTATGGTTAAAAAACTATAGGTCAAAACGGTTGGAAAGTTGACTCCTCTTGAATCTTCCAGGGATAGCACTGTTGCAGCTTTTATGTTAACCCTTCAGCTTTTTTATTCTTTCATGAGACTTGCTATCTGTGGTCAGCCTGCCAGTGGCTCAGTGTCTACTTATGACTTTCACTCATTTTTGCCTTCAATCCTATTTCCACCCAGGCTGCATCATTTTTCCTCCCAATATTCCATAGAAAAGGAATCTGGAGGCTTTCTTCCCAAGAGTATGCAAACCAATTGCACTTTAGTTTGGCGGAAGCCCTGCCTATCTTTCGGATCTCTTCTTCACTTCCATTAGGTATTGTTTCCCTTTTGATTGTTCTACTGCCCCTCTTTACCCTACAACCCATAGATCAAGACCCATAGTGTCAAGAAATTATTAAAAAAATACACATTTTGACCTCTTTAAATAAAGTCAAGCTGTCTACTGGTTGCTGGTGGTTCACACTTGTAATCCTAGAAGCCAATCTGTGCAGGAAAGTCATGAGACTTTTTGGTGTGTGTGTGGGGGAGATCATGGGGCTTGAACTCAGGGCCTTGGTGATATTCCTGAGATTTTCCTTTTTATTGTCTGGGTAATGTATAAAGGGGTTACAGTCACATTCACCAGGTAGTAGGTGCATTACTACTCACACATTGATACCCTTTCTCATGTTTTTGTCCCCATTTCCCTCCCTCTGTCCCCTCCCAATCCTCTTGTTTTCTCCCCTGCCCTTTCCTATTTCAAATAAACAAACTTGTATACAATGTACTAGGTAACAAAGTCAGAATGAATAACAATTCCTGAGATTTTTTTGTTCGAGGCTAATACTCTACCATTTTGAGCCACAGCTCTACTTCTGGTTTTCTGGTCGTTAATTGGAGATACAAGTCTTAAATTTTCTTGCCTGGGCTGGCTTTGAACTATCTTCTCAGATCTCAGCTTCTTGAGTATCTAGGTACAGAAACAAGCCAGCTCCATGAGACTCTTTTCTCTAATTAACTACCAAAAAAAGCCAGAAATGTAGCTGTGACTCTAATGGAACACTAGCCTTCAGGAAAAGTTTAAGGACATTGCTCAGGCCCTGAGTTTAAGCCCCAGGACCCCCCCACACACACACACAGAGAGTAAAGTTGTTCTGAAACACATACTTCAATTCAATCCCTTGTACAGATATGCTAATTCTTCTCTACTATATCTGAAGATGGAAAATAAGCTTTATTAGGTAGGGAAGGAGATTTTTGGATTCTAGTCATTGATTTCTCAGCAAGGGCTCCAACAATCAACTCATCAAAGACAACAGAGAAAATCAGTAAGAACAAACTGCTCCCTAGTCCTAAGTACCAGCCATGAGTTACACAAAACTCATATGCACAAGATGCAAAAGGCAGAACTACTGTCAGAACATTTATTGCAGGTGAAAATAAGGCAATGTGTTGAAGGTTTATTGGGGGAAAGGAAATGAATTACGTTGAGGGAGGAGAACTTTTGTCCCGGAGAATGATGAAGATTTTCTCTTTCAATAGGGAAACATTTTCCAACACACTGCCATTAGGAATGGAAGGGGCAGCCGGAGGCACCTGATGCATTTGACGTTTGCAGGTGGGTCTGCCATGGAGTACTGGCTCCCTGTGTGCCATGGCTGTGAGATGCCTGTGGTTAGCAAATAGCACATTTGTTGGCTCTCCATGCCAGCCTGTGCCCTTCCTGTTCTTCTCAAGGTTACTCTGACCAGGACAAGCAGCTTCTTGCATCCTGGACTTGACACATGACACGCTAGAGCAGGAAGCTTTCTTGTTGAGGTTCTGGCCCTGAATATGATCTGGCTGGGTTTGCTTTTCTGCCTTCTGTTGAGTTTTCCCAGACTTCACGGAAGACAAAAAGGGTCCTGGGGAGCACATAGTATCTACTCCATGCCTCTGCACTCCTTTCACCCCTGGGACTTTCCCAGTGTCTCTGGGGACTTTCTGATGTTCAGTGTTGGCTGGAATAGCAGCTCTCCCTTTACCTAGGCTTCTGGCTTGCACAGATGGAGAACTGCCCTTTCCCAGGGAACTTTGTCCTTTACTGTTTTTACCTGTACTAAGCCACTGAAAAAACTGCTTCATGTGGGTTCTGAAGCGGTTTTCATGAGGAGGCCGTACCTTCTGTGACAGTGGGTGGGAGGATTTTGTCCCAGGCCTCTCCTTTGCTTTCTCTTGGGGATGCTGGGTCTGCTTTCTGGGTTGTGATGGTGCCAGCCCTGTATCTCCTCCACCAAAGTCCCTTGATTTGGGTGTTGCAGGGCTCATGCCCTTCTTAACTTGTGGCAAATTCTTGCCTCGGCTCTTGTGGAGGTCACTGGTGGTGCAAGGCTTCTGTGCCTGCTCCCTGCTGATCTTTGACTTGTCCTGTAGAGCATGTAGCACATGGGAAGTTGCCACATCCCCACTGGAATCACCAGAGTCAAAAGTAAACAAACTCCGGTTTTTCAAGTTATCTGACTCCAGAGGCTGGTCATCCTGAAGACCCTGGGCCTTTCCTTTCTTTCTGCTCTCCATTTTCAATTTCAACTCATCAAAAAGTTGATATTTTAAGTCTGGGAGATCAGGACCACGGGGACCCAATGTTCCCTTTAAGGGACATTGAGTAGTCAGTGCCGTTTCCACGTTTCTCATATCAACATCTGTCCTTAGGGAGCTCTTGCACTTGCTGACCTTTAAGGTGGTACTGGCTTGTGATTGATAAAAACAGAGATCCTCCACCTTAGATAGCTCCCTAGATTTTTCTGTGCTAGCCATGGAAATATTTCCCAACCTCATGCTTTTTTCCTGAGGTGGTTTTACCCTTTTATCAGAAATTTCTCTCTTACTCAGTGGCTCAGATACAGCTTCAGTTGACCTTATTTTTACTTTCTGAATGGCTTTGTTGGTGATGTTTTGTGTTTGGCAAAGCAAAGGATAATTTCTATCCATTTTGTGAAGATCTACAGGATCATGCTTCATATCACGGTGTGGTTGGGATCCTTCCTCTTGTTTATTTTCAGGTAAGACATCAGGATCAGGAAAATCTACAACACGGAGTGGTTGGGATCCTTCCTCTTGTTTATTTTCAGGTAAGGCATCAGGATCAGGAAAATCTACGACGTAGGTTGAATTTGTTGATCTTATCTTCTCTTCACTATCAAAATTTTTGCTAAGAGGCTGAGAGAAACTAAGTTGAGAATCCTCCCCAGAAATGGAACTGGATGGGGAGGGAAGTTTCAAGTTGGAACAGGCCTGGTATGGATTTTCTTTTTCATTAACAATTTCTACGGTTTCACGGATATTCTGGAGAAGACCATGCATCATCTTCATATAGAAAAACTTAATACGGTCTTCCAAAATAGTTTGCTTGCTGGAATCATGGAAGGAAATGTTGGGGGGTATGCTCAAGCTGCTCTCCACCCCCATTAACGGTTCCAGTGCCGTCTGTTTCATTTGGCTAGGGGATTTTTCCCGGGAGGGAAATTGCATGTTGTTGAACATCAGTGAACCAGTTGCAGTGCCAGGAATCTGACCTTTACTGATTTCTGCAAATTTCTTGTCCCAGTGTTTTTCCAGGGCATCTTTGAGTTGTTTATGACTCAGTGAGGTATTTACAGTATTCCTTGACATACTCTCTGTGTAACTTTCTGGGCTTGACTCTGAGTCAGATCCTGAACTACTATGAGAATCACCCTCTGAATCACTGGATAGATGGTCTGTGGGGCCAATCTCTGGACTGTATCCCTGTTCCTTCCCCACTTCCTCTTCTAGCAGAGGTATTTCTGAGTTCTTCTCGTCAACGCTTTCCGGTTCAATCGATTCAAAGTTTGGATGTGTGCTGCTCTGAAATTTCAGGGAGGAAAACCATGAGAGTCCCTGACTGCTCTTAGACTCAGAGCTCTGGGGAATGTCTGCCCTAGAGCCCTGGGGAATGTCTGTCCTAGGACTTATCCATGACAGAGACTCTTGGATCCTGTGTGGCAGGGCCCAGCGGTGCTGGATGAGCCTCTTTCGAAGGTGATGCTCTAGTTTTTGCCGCAGTTCACTGGTGAGGGGGAAATCACCAGGAAGGATGGACACTGTAACATTGGCCTGGGAATATTGTCTGGCCAATGAAAGTTGTGGAGCTGGAGAACAAAAGTCTTCCTGAGATCCCCGGACCACAGAGGGTAAACCCCACACATTCTCTTGCTTTTTCCGCAGTATATTATGTTCCATGTGATGAATTTCAGAGGTTGTGAGGATCTGTGTCTCACTCTGTGGTCCATGAAAACAGACTCCACAGGCCCTAACCTGGGGTAAGAGAGAAGGTGGTAGGACTGGAAGTGGAGATTGAAACTGGGCCTGGGCCTGGGCCTGGGACATTGGAAGATCTTGGCACAAGGTTTCAGGTAAGACTTGAGACTGGATATCAGATAATGGCAAAGGTTTAGGGTTAGGGAAGATGGGGGATTCATGGGCTGTGGCGACGTTGGAGATTATATTAAAGAAGACAAGTTTTAGGGTACAGTCACCTAAGGCAACAACAGCAGGGCTCAGGGACTCACTGTGTAGTGATGGGAGGCCCCAGAAGTGCTTAGCAGATGATTTTTGTCGTGAGTGGTCCTCATAGGGATTTGGACCTGGGGCCTGCACGTACTTGTGTAGCTCCTCTTGCTTGCCTTTGGCCATCCCAAATGGAAGGGAAACTGCCAGGTCCTGCTCCTCAGCAACAGACCCTAACACTTTCCCTACAGAACTCAATAGCGTATCATGTTTTGAAAAGGAAGCAATTTTGTTTTCCCTTTCTTTCCACATCAATAAGCCTTCTCTCTTCTTAATTTGTGATTCCAGGAATTTAAGGACATCAAGTCCAACAAATGAGAGGTTACAAGGTTCTACATAGTAGGTTGGAGTGCTATCTCCTGCAGAGGCCTCAGAAGAATGAAGGTCAAGACAATTCTGCCTGGCCTTATGTTCTACCAAATCGGAAGAGAGTGTGTTTTTCACAATAGGCTCACTGCAGGAGAATCCTGACACCTCTAAGCTGGAAGAGTTAGGGTCTCTCATTGTTGAGTCACAGGTGGACAACCTATCAGGGCTGTCCACAGTAGACAAAGGGCAAACTTGTTGGAGAACAAGTTCTCCTCCCTGAGTAGGATGTGCTAGGGGAGGGGAAATTAAGGCAAGTTGCTCAGATGGTGAGGGGTCCACTGGGAATTTGATCTCTGTCTGAGAAATTGGTTTGGATGGTTCAGACTCTTCCAGTGGTGAGGATGAACTGAAGTCCTTCAAGGGAATGTCTTGGTTTGGTGAGGGTACAGAAAAGGTAGGCGTAGGGGCTCGGATTGGTTGTTCTGAAGGAATTGCTGAAAGAGCAGTAGTCAGAGATGATGACTTTTTCATGGGAGCTGGGGAAGCGGATGGGGACAGAGCACATGCAGTTTCCTTCAGGTATGCCTGGGAGAGCAGACGACTGACCTCAGCAGTTGTTCTGTTGCATACCTCACAGAAAGGGTCAGGGCAGAGCAGTTGCCGAAAGTGGGTGGTATCATGTTGTAGGTTCAGGGGGCTGCAGGAGACAGAAGGGACCAAGCTGTATCTATGATTAGCACAAGGATGAGCGGGCCCACTGACCCCGTGGTTGTTGGGCTGCCGGCTACTTTCTTCATGTTCTCTAACATCTAGGACCTCTCAACACAGACTAGAGCTTCTCCCCAGAACCTTGCTTCACATACCTTTTCTGGCTATCCCTCCCATGACTGAGATGGGTGGCACTTCATCCCCAGGACACAGAGATCAGAATAGAATGGGAAATCATAATCACCTTTTCAGAATAGAAGAAGCTTCCTCCCTTCCTCTACTTCTTCCCGGTGACTTCTCCGATCTGGAAAACCAGGACAATGGATTACATGTAACAAAAGTAGGAACATAAGAATCCTATCAATCTCTAGGATATAAATGCTAAAATCCCCAAATATGAGTAGACAAAGTCAAATGATCAGTTTCCTTCATTAAGAAGGTTCATATGAAGCTAGCATCATGTATAAAATACCTTCTACCTCATCCCATGTGATGCACAAATCCACCATGTGAAGCCCTGAAGCCAGTGGTTACCTCAGACATAAATCTGAGCACCCAGGAGTAATGCTCTCCACAATGCCTGGACACTGAAGTTGTGGCTTGACATATCACCTGGCCCCCTAGTGAGCAGAACCCACTGCCTGGGTGTAGAACTGCCTCATGCTCATGGTTGGCAGAGTATGGACTCTGAGCTGTGTGTCTGGTCTGCCTTTCTGTGAGCCTCTCCTTGGAGGGCTCATTTTCTGAGAGAAACCTAGTAGCCTAGTAGCTAATGTCCTGAGAAACTATGAGAACAAGAGAATGACAAAAGGCATTTTTTTAAATGTTTATTAACACTGAGGTTTTACATCATATTTCAAATGTCATGTTGTATAAACAAGTATGCAAAAAAGGAATCTCTACATGCAACCACTGACACATAAATTTAGCAACATAATTAAATTAAGCTGAGTGTTTTTTATGGCATAGATATGTCTATAGAATATATATCCCATCATAAACTTGTATGTCTATCTAGACATATTTATATCTCCAAATTCATGTCAATGAGCTGGAGTATGTTAGTATTGAGTCATGCATTATTTGGATCTAATATCCATATTGAAAGAGACGGTGCACCCTCTGTTCTGACAAAAATCATTTTTGGTGAGCTTAAATCAGATAGGAAAACAACGTACCTCGAAATGCTCTCCTCCTCTTCCTCTTCATTATTCCCTGTCATTGAGAGCAAAAAGAAAAGAATGAGGTCTCAGGACTCATTTCTATTGCTCCTCTTTGTAGCGATTTCTGCTAAGCATTATTCAATAATAAGATGTCTCCACATTAAATTCAGATTTGATTCTTCCTTTTATTTTTTTATTATTTTTCGCCAGTTGTGGGGCTTGAACTCAGGGCCTGAGCACTGTCCTTGGACATTTCTCAAGGTTAGTACTCTACCATTTGAGCTACAGCACCATTTCCAGCTTTTTTCCATATAGTGGTACCAAGGAATCGAACCTGGGCCTTCATGCATGCTAGGCAAGCACTCTACCACTAGGCCAAATTCCAGGCCCTGATTCTTCCTTTTATTAGCTTCTAAAGATGATCAAGTATGTTTACTTTGTCTTCTTAAAGAAGGTCTTATCACTGGGGTTTTGGGCTAGAGGTCCTCTGCTAGAGGAGGGCATAGAATCTGCAGCCAACAGCCACACTGCACTCCCCACACTGTACTCCCCCTCAGAGGATTCTGAACTGTGGGCATAATTCAGGTGCCAGGCTCTGCTCAGAGGATCTCAAGAGGTCAGCGCTGCTCTCGTGACCATCTCAACAGGAAGAAAAGCCTGGTGATGGTACAGGGGCACCCAGGACCAAATGTTAGGAGCCACTGTTCTTCACATCACTAAACAAATGAGAGCCACAGTGTCACCATGTAAGCCCTTTCTCTAAGACCCTCCAACACAGAGAGGTGGTCTATGGATTTCAGATGGAAACTTTAATCCTCCGTAAGTCCTCCATGCCAGGCAGCACGCCCTATGACATGGGTGCTCTGTCTTCTTTTTGGACTTTCTCTTAGATCTCTGTAAGATAGACTGACTCATTCATTCAGTGATGTCAAGCTAGAGATGGGAAACCCAAAAGAATCTCTGGGGGATTCTCTCGTATTTCCTTACCTGTCGGATGTCCTTTTTCAGGAGTTTTGGTGATGGAGGTTTCAATAACCGGTAGCACAGACATAGGAGTAGAAACCACAAGGCACTTAGAAAGGTGAACCTGGGGTCTCCATTTAAAAGAAGTGAGCCAAAGCTCAGCCATGACTCAATATGACTCTTCAGAAAAGAGAAACCATTTTCCATGTTCTGGATCTTATGGCTGCCTGAGGCATCTGAGCCCCTACAGGGCAGGGGCTCATCAATACCCCCTGGGCTGCATCACAGTGCAAGGCAGAGTCACAGAGGCTTCTGAGGGTGGGGGAGGGGCAGTGTGAAGAGGGATTGCCCACAGCTCCGCCCTCCCTTGCTATTTGCCAGTGGACCACTAGGGGGCAACCTTGTCATATATTCCGAATCATTTCCCCAGGAGGAATCTAGTTAATTTTGTCTGACCTGGTATATGCAAGTCCTGAAAGTGGAGTTTATGGAAATAGAAATGGCTCCCACAGAGCCCTGTGAGTCTTCTCTGTTACTGGATGATCTGATGGGATTTCAGGACTGATATGGAGACCCGGGATCTTGCTGGCCAGGTCCCGAGGGCCTCATAAGCTGTATCTGCCTACTTCAGGAGGCAATATGAGACTCTATTACAGAGCTATAATTATCAAAACAGCTTGGTACTGGCACAAGAGCAGGCCTGTAGACCAATGGAATAGAACTGAGGACCCAGATATTAAACCACAGACCTATGGCCACCTCATCTTTGACAAGGGAGCCAAAAAAATAGAAGGGAAGAAAGACAGCCTCTTCAACAAGTGGCGCTGGCAGAACTGGTTAAGCACCTACAGAAAACTAAAGTTGGATCCTTCTTTGTCACCCTGCACTAGAATTAACTCCAAATGGATCAAAGACCTCGAGGTAAAAGCCAACACACTGAAAACTTTACAAGAATTAATAGGAGGCACACTAGGCCTCCTTGGCACAGGGCGAAACTTTCTCAATAAGAACCAAGAAACACAACAAATCAGAGAAAGGCTGGATAAGTGGGACTGCATTAAACTTCTGTATAACAAAGGACATAGCTAATAAATTAACTAGAAAGCCTACAGAGTGGGAGAAGATCTTCACTAACCATACAATGGACAAAGGGCTCACATCTAAAATATATCAACAGCTCAAAAAAATTGAATCACTCCAAAACTAATCTCCAAAGTAACAACCATCCATTAAAAGATGGGCCAAAGACTTAAAGAGAGTCTTCTCTGAAGAAACAATAATGGTCTATAGACACATGAAGAAATGCTAGAATATCTCTGGCCATAAAAGAAATGCAAATCAAAACAACTCTAAGATTCTACTTCACTCCAGTTAGAATGGCCAGGATCAAGAAAACTAATAACAACAGATGCTGGAGGGGATGTGGCCAGGAGGGATCACTACCACACTGTTGGTGGGAGTGCAAACTCATTCAACCACTATGGAAAGTGGTATGGCAGTTCCTCACAAGACTAAACATAGAGTTTCCCTATGACACAGCAATTCCACTACTTGGCATTTACCCAATCATCCACAAACAAGGGCATACTAAATCCACTAGCTCAATGATGTTCATTGCAGCACTATTTGGAACCAACCCAGATGTCCCTCAGCTGATGAGTGAATCAACAAGATGTGCTATTTATACAGAATGGAATTCTATGCTGCTGTCAAAAAGAACGACATCGCCCCATTTGCAAGGAAATGGAAAGGCTTAGAAAAAATCATATTAAGTGAAGTAAGCCAGACTCAAAGGAACATCGGCCCAATAGTCTCCGTCATTTGTCATAATCAATAGAAACTTTGGGCTCTCCTAGCAGAGATTTACAACAGAACAAAACCTAGAGACCTTAGGCCAAATAGTATGACACTAAATGTAAAGACCTCTGGGATAAGGAAACAAAAGCCATATAATGAGTGATTGTTGTCCGTAATGTACGATGTTAGTGCTCATCTCTTTTGCCATCCCTTGGTTATCTCGTATTGTTACAATATTTCACCTTGTTATCTGATATAATATACTTAATTGGTTATTTGAAATTGGATAGTGACGGGGGGGAATCAAGATGCGTGGGGGGGGGAGTGGGAGAGGGTGGGTGGGAAATGGGGACCATGTCATGAGAAAAGGTATCAATGTTTGTGAAGTTATGCACCTTCTTCTGGTGAATATAATGTAACCCTCCTATTAATCACAATAAAAATTATTTAAGAAAAAGCTGTCCAACTATCCAAAGTGATTATTTGTACTATTTTCTATGCTCATCATCAACATGTGTGTTCTGTATTTTTCTCTGCTACAGTGGGATGATCACACCTTCATGGTTTCAGTATGTACTAGTTGGCACCACAGCTTTGGGGCCTGTAACAATACAGGACAACCTAGTGGAAGTGAGCCTGCTAACTCCCAGCAGCTGTGTGACAACGACAGAGAGGGAAGGGAGCCCCAGTATCTCCTGCATGGGCACACCCCAATAACATAACATCCTTCCACCAAGCCCATATCTCAAGGATCCCACCCCATTCCACTAGCACCTTAAGTCTTTGTGGGATACTCATCCCAGTCTAGCACCTGTGATCTTAACAAGAGCCTCCCCTAATGACTACTGATGCTACATCTTTCCATGTCCTAATTTAGCAATCATATGCCATATCGCATAAAGCGACTGTTCAAAAAAGCACTAGTTCAAAAAAGTAAGATGGGGCTCATCTCCTAGTATGCACATACTAGGCAGCTTCTTCACCACCGAGCCCCAACTTCTGCCTTTTCTAATCTGGCCTCAGCAAGTGCTTAGGGCCTCAATCCACAATACCAGAGAAAAGAAATCCTTATTCAGTTTTGGTACACATGTTCATCCAGGTACACAGATGTAGACATATTGCCGATACGTTCTCTATAGTCTGTCCTTTTGTTAGTTCCCTTTGAAAGCAAACTAAAGTCCAATGCATTCTATTTTTCCCAAATATAATTAATTCATGCTCTATGTCCTTGACAAACTTCAGCTTTCAGAATTCTGGCTTTTCTCTATAGCCCACATGCCATTTGGAGTTTATTTGGTGTGGAAGCTGCAGTTTGGCCTCATCTCCTTCCACACAGATGTTCTGTGTTGTACCACCTTTTGGAGTGATCCTCGATCTTTCACTGAATTATTACACTTTGGATTTAAAAAGAATTCTTCAACTACTTCTGAATTTTCCATTCTGTTGTATGCATTTACCTGTCATTGTCCCTAGCACTTTGTAACATTTCTTGAATTTCATCCTTTTCAAAATTACCCTCTCCATTCCAGGTCTTACACACATCTATAGAAACTTTAGAAATTAGTTTGCTAATTTCTAAAATCCTGATAGGACATGGCATGCCAGGATACCCTGGCAGTTCACTCCATGAATGTGGTGCCTGTAATACCTTCGAGGCAGATCTAGTCTGTGCACAGCTGCTAAAACTCTTGAGATCCCCAGTGATATTTGGTGTGTGTTGCTGCTGAGCTAGCTGATGAGTGGCAGCCCATAGAAACCTCAGTTTGGGGCTTGTACCCAGAAAGCCAAAAGCTGCATCAAAAGTTTGGGGCTTTCAAATAATGAGTGATTGTTGTCCTTAATGTACTATGTTATCCCTCATCTCTTGCTGTCCCTTGGTTATCTCATATTGTTACAGCATTTTACCTTAATATCTGATATATTGTATATATGCTTATTTGGTTATTTGAAATCGGATAGGGAAGGGGAGGAAACAAGATGAGGGGCAGGGGTGGGGGAAGGGAAATGGGGACCAAGACATGAGAAAGGGTATCAATGTTTGTGAAGTAATGTACCTTCCATCTCGTGAATATAATGTAACCCTTCTAATAATTACAATAAAAGATATATGGGGGAAAAAGGTTGGGGCTTTGCACCTGGAGAAACAGAGGTCAAGGCAGTGTTGATCATCAGTGGCGAATCATGTAACTGCTCAGGCCTACATGATAAAGTCACGGTGGAAAAAAAAAAACAGGGTTTCACAGCACTCCGACAGGGCTCTGAGATAAAGGAGAGTACTGACAAAGGAGTTGCCATTGATTGAAGCAGTTTATGAATACATTCCATCTTGATCAATGCCATCCCTTTCAACATTCTCACCACCCTTCCCAGTCCACCAACCCCTCTTTCCCTTACATGTTTTATGAATTAATTTTTTTTGCCATGTAACAAACAATGCATCTTGATCTGTATCACCATTTCAACAGCTTCTTTCAACCCATCCCTTTCCCTTAATTTGTACCTAATTTGTACCTATCAATGTACAAATACACTGGGTGGTAAGCAATGGGTTACAAATGAATTAACTTGAGTGTAATAGACTTTATGGAGAGCACAAATTATACAATTCCTTTAAAAGACTAAACCAAAGTCAACAAAGTACCAGGAAATGAGTACTTGCAAGAGGGGAAGATGGAGCCAAGGAAAGAGGGATATTTCATGGTTTTGATGCTATTATAAACTGGATGTCCTTTCAGTGGCCTACTGCTATTATCTGGAAATGCAACCTATTTTGTCCATTGTCCCTGGTTCCGGTGACTCCGTTAACCTTGTTAATTAGTGCAAATAACTATTGATACCTGGAGAATTCCTTCATAATTTTGTATTCTCTAAATAGAGACACTTTTACATCTGGTCTGTCCTGACTTTCTTTCTCCTACCTGAATTCACAGGTGAGGATGCTCAGAACACTTTTGTCTCATCCTCAATGCCAGAGCAGCAGTCAGTCTTAAATTCAGTATTGTAGTCATTGTATGTTTTATAAAAAGAAAAAAAACCTTGTGGCTCACACCAGTAATCTTGGCTATGTAGGAGTCTGAGATCTAAGGATTGGAGGTTGAAATGAGGCTCTGTAAGAAGTCTGTGAAGCTATTATTTCCAATTAACCACTATAAGCAAAAATAAAGTGGAGGTTAAGTTGTACCAGCCTTGAACAAAAAAGCTAATAAAAGACAGTACCCAGGCCCTGAGTTCAGGCACAAGTACTGGGAATCAATCACATATGGAGTTTCCCTTCTTTCCTATATGCTGAGATTTCAATGATAACGGAGTAGCCTTTTGCTTAAACTGTGATCTATGTGTATGTCCTTGCCTTATTCTACTAAAAGAACTAATTTTCCTGTAGATCAGCAGCTGCAATCCTGTCCTAGATAAAGGGCCCTGTCTCATCTTTCCCAGGGACCTGTCTGTACTCTTCCTCAAGACCCCACATAACCTTGTTCAGCTAATAGCGCTCTCTGTTCTTCTACTTTCCATACTTGTCACTCTCCAGACAAACCACACCAGGAGACCAAGTTCATCATATGGCCACTGTCCATGTTTGCCCTACACTTGAAATCTTTCAGTAACACCCAAACCCCTGAAGATCAAAAGGGCCCCAAGCTAACACAAGGCCTCTGCTGTCCCATGTCACAGCACTCATATATACCCACTGCCATTCTCCACTGACTCTCAATGTCAAGCCCAAGCTCCCCCAAGCCACATGACCTTGGGTTCAGGATACATCACAGCCTGGGACAGTCATGAGAGGGACAGTCCAAAGCCTCTTCCTCGTGCTTTACTCTGACCCACTCACTTATCTGCCTCTACCTCCCCTAATCCTCTGGATTTCTTAGCTATCAGAAATCCAAATTGTAAAGATGATCATTGTCAATTGTGGGAAACAATGTTAGGTCAGAGTACAGTTCCCACCTTAGAGCTGAGGAAACAGAGCCCTCTAGGAAGTCAGAGCCTTGTCCACAGAGAAGAGCCACACTTCAACTATCTTTCTGCCCTGGACCCCAGAGACAAGGATCCCTAAAATGGGGAGGGAATGTGCTATGCCACTGTAGGCAGACTCCAGGACAAAGATCACTCACTCTAGTCAGCCAAACCTCTGAATTTAGCTGCAAGTCCCTTATGGGTAAGCAGTGGGGCTGAAGGAGGCCTACAAAAGGTGGCCACAAAACTTCCTTAAAAAGCCACACTGGCCAGGTGCTAGTGGCTCATGCCTATAACCCAACCTCAGGAGGCTGAGATCTGAGCATGGTGGCTCAAAGCCACCCTGAGCAGGAAAAGTGAGATTCTTATCTTCAATTAACCACCAGAAGTGGCACTGTACTTTAAGTGGCAGAGTGCTGGCTTTGAGTAATAGAACTCAGAAACAGTGCCCAGACCTCAGGTTCAAGCATCACAACCACAAAAGGGGCCAGATCACAAAGGGAGCAGAGTTCTGCCTAGTGGTAGTCATACTTCAGAACCTAGAATACTGGATCAGACTATCCTGAATGATTGGCAAGGCCTAAAAAGACTCAAACTGAATGGTAGCTCCTTTGACAACTAAAGATAATACAATCATATGTAGAAAGAAAAACAGCCAGGCACCAGTGGCCCACACCTGTAATCCTAGAGACTCAGAAGGCTGAGAAATGAGGATTGTGGTTTAGAGCCAGGTCAGGGAGGAAAGACCTTAAGACTCATATATTCAATTTACCACCAAAAAAGCTGGAAGCAGAGCTGTGGCTCAAGTGGTAGATTGCCAGCCTTAAAGGAAAAAAAAATCTAAGGTAGATTGCCCAATCCATGAATTTAAGCCCTAGTACTGACACATGTACACCCCCCACCCCTACCCTCTGCTCCCAATCACGGCCACACTCCCAGGCGGCTCATGCAGCTACTTTAGGAGTGGGTCCCTGAACTACCTAGACATGACTTCCCAACCTACTAATGTGTAACTTCTCCTGCAGGGACACAGCCACAGCAGAGTGCCCAATGCTTCTCTGCTCCAAAAACCCCTTACACCAATTTCCAGCACCACCTTCAACCTCACTAGGCATAGGCTTCTTCAAGTCACTTTCTTGCACAGAAGGTTCCAATAGGTGTCCCCAAACTGCCAACCTCCCACCAGCCCCCCACCCCCACCACAAAAATGCAAGAAGGGTAAAAAAAATCTGTTTTTCTCCAAACTCCATGCGGCATGTTTTGGGAGTACGTAGGACTTATACTATATTACCTAGGCTGGCATGAGAATCCTGGGCTCAAGCAGTCCTCTTGCTTAAGCCTCCTAAGTAGCTGGGACTACAGATATACCACCTTAGAGTGGAAACCTTTTTATTCCACTTCTTGATACTGTTACAAGAAGCCCATGTCATCTGAACTCAGGGCCTGACACAGGCTATGCATATGACCTGGTTTCCCACAAGCTCAAGATGATTCCTGTGAGAGTAAATTTAGTAGGTCTGCCTTACCACTGGGAAGAATAGAACATGGGAGTAGAACCCAAACCTACTGAGTTCAAGCCTCACCAGACAGCAAGTAGGACAGGGTAGACTGCACAAGGAGACAAGCATACAGCACTGAGGCTTCCAAAATACTAGGCTCCCCACAGTGAGCTGCAAAACTGTAGTACAACAGGTGAATCACCGGAGAATCTTTCCTAAACAGAAGCCACACCGCAAGGAGCATCCAAACTCCCTCCACCTCCCAGAAAACCTATTCAGGCCATGAAGGATTTCCTTAGGACAGGATGTGACCCTGCCAGCTCATCACAGCAGGACCCAGGAGCAGGCCACAGAAGCAGGGTAGCAGGTGGCAGAGGGGAGGAAGGAAGTATGCCATCATCTGCAGAAACCTCATCCCCTGGAGGAGGTCTCATCACCTTGGGAGGGCACTAACACCTAGGAGTCTCTATATGAGAAATCATACTATTTTTTAAAAATTGCGGCCAGTGTCAATGTTTGGGCTAGTTAATTTGACATAAAGTTTCCCATACATTTCTCCCCTGTCCACCTTGAAACCACAATCCTCATATCCTTTGTTCTCAGTCTCCTGAGTAACTAGAGATTACAGACAGATGCTGCCAGAACCTAGCAGATATACTTTCCTCAATGAAAAAGCATGGGCAAAATCCAGCTCCTTCCTCCTACTCATAGGCAACCCCATGTGGAGCCTAGACCAGAACAAACAGGAGAAGGGCACAAGAAATGATGTTGCACACAGCCACCTAAGAATCAGCCATGCTTACATCAGAGACCTTGAGCATAGAAATACTTGCAGAGAGAGTCTTCTCTGAAGAAAAAATAAGAATGGCCTATAGATACATGAAGAAATGACTTCTCTGGCCATAAAAGAAATGCAAATCAAAACAACTTTAAGATTCCACCTCACTCCAGTTAGAATGGCCAGGATCAAGAAAACTAATAACAACAGATGCTGGAGGGGATGTGGCCAGGAGGGATCACCACTACACTGTTGGTGGGAGTGCAAACTCATTCAACCACTATGGAAAGCAGTATGGCAGTTCCTCAAAAGACTAAACATAGAGCTCCCCTATGACCCAGCAATTCCACTACTTGGCATTTACCCAATCGTCCACAAACAAGGACATATTAAATCCACAAGCACAACGATGTTCATTGCAGCAATATTTACCATAGCAAAGACATGGACAAACCCCAATGCCCCTCTTGTTGATGAGGATCAACAAGATGTGGTATTTATACACAATGGAATTCTATGCTGCTGTCAGAAAGAATGACATTGCCCTATTTGTAAGGAAACGGAAAGACAGAAAAAATCATATTAAGCGAAGTGAGCCAGACTCAAAGGAACATAGGCTCAATGGTTTCCCTCATTTGTCATAATCAGCAGAAACCTTGGGCTCTACTAGCAGAGATTTACAATAGAGCAAAACCTAGATACATAAGGCCATATAGTATGAGGCTAAATGGAAGGATCTACAGGATATAGAAACAAAAGCCATGTAATGAGTGATTATTGTCCTTAATGTACTAAGCATCTCTCATCTCTTTTGCTGTCCCTTGGTTATCTCATATTGTTACAGAATTTCACCTTATTATCTGATATATGCGTTTATCTGTATATCTGTATATATGTTTATCTGGTTATTTGAAATTGGATAGGGAAGGGGAAAAACAAGATGTGGAGGGGGGTGGGGGAAAGGAAATGGAGACTAAGACATGAGAAAGGGTATCAATGTTTGGAAGTAATGCACCATCTGTCTGGTGAATATAATGTAACCCTTCTATTAATTACAATAAAAATATATGAAAAAGAGAAATAGTTGCAGAGGAGTAAGAAAGAGCAAGTTCCAACTGACCATGGAAGCCTATGCCACTCTGGTCAGAGCAGCAGCTCCTAGCGCCTGATGCCCCGTGCTATGGGGCAGACACTGGGCACATCAGCATGCCATCTATTCAACAGGGCTGGTCCAGACAGGCACACACAGCCTGTACTCTTCCTAACAAGGCCTAGAGGTTTCTCATCAGACCAGAGTGGCCCCAGTTGCAGAAGGGACACCTAGTTAACTCCCACAGAGAAGAGGAGGAAGCCCCAGCAACAGCCTGCTGGGATAGACTCCATTAGCCTCAGTTCTGCAGGTGGAGTTCAGAGGGGAACAGTCACCCAGGCGGCACCCTGTGACCTCTCAAGGCAAAAAGAAAATCAAGGGGTATTGCCAAGGGATGGAGAACTGAAGCCAGTTCTGCGATGGAGAGGTAGTAGACAGTCTCAGTCCTCGCCTCCTTTACCAGAGCAGCAAGAAAAATAACCAAGAAGCTGGAAGTCTTAAATCCTGAGCACAGAAAACAAACTCCATGGGCCTGGGCCCACACTCAATGGCTCATCCAGAAGGATGAGTGCTCCACCTCCCTGAGACCTGGAGCATGGAAAGTGGCCCATGTGTAGATCTTGGTGGAAAGGCAGGCAAAGCCTACACTGTATAACATAAACAGTGGCCCCCAAAAGGACAAAACAGTAGACTGAAGGGATAGGTTATGAGAACTGGCCCTGTGCTATGTCACACTACCAGCACTTAAGGGCAGGCCATCAACAGCTCCAACCAACAGGCCACTCTGCATCCCTCTACCTATCTGCTGTCAATCAGCACGTCTGTTAAAGGGACCAGAGTGGAACAAGAAAGCTTGTCTGTGATGGGATTTAGTCCTAAATCTCAGTGCACCCCCACTGATTACCATTATCTAAAAGGAATGACTATCTTCCAAAGCAATAATTCCTCAGCACACAGAGTACAGGGCAGACACTGGCTCACCTCTGTGGGAATTTTCCACAAAGGTGTTAAGACTTGAACAAGTTAAATAACTCAGCTCTATTTTCCTCTTGCTGTCGAAGCCCCATGATATACTTGGACAGTGTGGCGCAAAAGCTTCTGCTCCCTTTCAGATAGGAAAAAAAAATACAAATGAGGAGGTGAAGGTCCCTGCCAGAGGCAGAACCACAGCAGAAGGGGGCTTCCACCAAAGGGGTGAAGTCAGGGCAGCAGCTCATCTACTTTGGGTGTAAGCCAAGGTCTAGACTTAATACCAAAGACAAATTTCTGCAACCTCATGGCAAGCTAAGGACCAGCAAGACTAAAGGACTAGGTAAGGGGCATCACTGCCCATTTACATGCTGGCCCATACTCCAGAAATCTAAGCCTCACTGCTCCTTTGGAATTGAAGCAGTGCGTGAGGATCATGGGCACTGGATCAGCACAGGACTACAACCACTGCTTCTAAGTTTATAGTAGGCACAGGGTGGGTAACTTTCCAAAGCCAGTGGTCTTACATCACTACATGGCAGATCTGATCTAAGCACTTAGTGTGAGCAGATGCTGTTACTACTCCTCACTGTGCACACAGAACAGATGTCACACAGCCAGCAAGCATTCCTGGAATACTTCAATGATGTTAGAGCCCTAAATCTTTCCAAAATCCATTTCAAAACAAACCATACTATATGCAAAGAAACAGAAAGGCACTTGATGTGGAGCTGTTTTGGCTCCTGATATGCCAGCTGTCTGTGAGGCACAGTACAAGTGGTCAGAGGCTTTATGGTAACCGCAAGCCTTTAGCTATCCTGAAAAAATAGATACTTCACCACCCAAATAGGGGCATCTCAGGAAGTGGCAGTGAGGTGGTAACAGCTGACAAGGGCCAACATGGTAGACAGCTGTCTACTAGCTGTCTTCCAGACTGGGACAGGATTCATGAACATTAGCCTGGTGTAGGCTGGGCACAGCAGAGTCACCAGTGAGAAGCAGTAGGAAAGTCAGATGGCCCCCTGCTGAAGCCAGCAGGCCTAGTGCAGTGCCAGCTTGCTGTACACTGGCTGAGAGGAGGCTTCTCTGATCCTCAGTTTCCTCCATACTCACAAGGCAACTTTTCATGCACATCTACCCGCAGAGCACCAGCCAAGTGCCAGCAGAGGCTGGGAGAAGAAACACAGTAGTCCACCACATCTCTCTCACAGATGTCTTGTGCCTTTCTTTCCCTGTGCCAGGTCTCTGCTGATGCTAGGACAACCGCACACATTTAGCAGCCTCAATAATCCAGTCTTTTACTGCCGCACTTGAGAAATCTAAACTGAGTCTCACTGGGCCAAACAAGGTACCAGATTGGCTGTGATACTTCTGGAAGCCCCAGAGAGGACCCATCTTCTACTTTCCAGCAGTAAGAGGCACCTATATCCCTTGACTCAGGGACTCTTCCCACTATACTCACAGTTGGCAGAAGCTGGGGCAGGCCTTCCTCCCTACCCCCCTGAGGCCACCGGCCCACCCAGACAACCCAGGATCATAACTGGTCACAACTCAGCCAACAGGCAAATTCACAGTCATACATTCCCAGGTTCACCAGTACAGCAGCAGCCAAACTTCAGGTAAGCAAATTTTGCATGTGACTAAAGTGACCACAGTCACGTGGTCAGAAGGCAGCCCCACAGGTTCAGCTCACTCACTTTACCCTCACCTACTTTTCCAATTCCAGGTCAACCAGAGTTTTCTGCAGCTTCTCCTGGTGGCCCAGCTTCCGTGTGAGGAGCCCATCAGTCTCTCCCTCATCTTCCTGCAGGACTGGCAATAGTCACACCAATAGCCATACCCTGGGAAGGAACCTAGGGTTCCCAATGCACCTGGAGGCAGCTCAGCCACACCAGGGTGCATTTTTCTTGTCAGTTCAGCTCCCAATCCACCCTGGGCAGCCACAGCAGCTCAGACTTCATGTTCCTCATGACAACTTTGCCCTGCTCTTTCCTCCAGGCACAATTTCTGCTTCAGGTCCTGTGGGAGGCAAGCACAGAGAACAAGGGACAGTAAGCAGTAGGAGATGGGAAAACCACCTCTGCAAGTAGAGACACCAAGAGGCTGAGATCTGAAGATTACAATTGGCAAGAAGAATGTAGAGCTGTGGCTCAAGTAATATAGAGCAAAAAAAGCTAAGCAGGAACAAGAGGCCCCCAGTTTAAGCACCAATATCAGCACATGTTCACACACACACATGTGCCCACACGCGCATGTGCACATGCATGCACACACATACATACAATCAATAAATCAATCAAAGCAGAAAGTCACAGGATAGATCATCTGGGAGGGCACACACGAGTGCTACCCTCCAAAAAACCTATGCAGTTCACTCAGTCACAATAATTCACATCGACTTAGCTCTCAGAGGACAGAAGTATTAAGACATGGCCAGCAAGGACCTTGTCCTGCTGGATTCAGGAAAACACTCAGGCACTGGGGGATCCTGTCATAGGCAGCTGGGTCCACAGCTTCACAGTGTGGAGAGCCATAAACTGCATGCAGCCACAGAGGCTTCTCTGAGTCCTACCTCTTCCCTCTTTGTTTTACTGAGGATATGCACAGATCCCCTCTAGCATATAGCAGAGCACAGAGCTAGGAACCTAGAGCCCAAAGCAATCAGTGCAGGGCATGAGCCAACTTCCTTAAGAGCTGGTCACAACCTGTGTCTCTTGTCAATGTTCATTCAGTAGACAGATGAACAACTTCAAAATATTCCTGGAGCTGCAGAAGGAAAAATAACCTGCAGAAGGAAAAATAGCCTATCAAGTGGAGAAAGCTTGTAGAGATGGAAGGGATGTGAAGCAGCCAGGCTCACTCCCCAAAAGCACTCTCTCAGTTCCCAGTGCTCTTCAGCACCCCACCAAGGGACAGGAAAGGTCAGGTGGGGAGTTGGGTCATCTAGTTGCCACCAGTGCTAACAGTCTGTCTGTTTCCAAAACACACAGATGAAGCAAAACCTTCCCCTGGCGGCCGAGCAGGCGAGTGCCTGGGACGCCCCAGACCCCGCCAAGGGGCCCGGGCCCGGATCGGGTCTCCAGGAAACACCAGGCCAAGAGCCGGGGTCGGAACTGCGGGGCAGCACCGGGCCAGAGGCGGGATCCGGCCGGGGTCTCGGTGCGACAGGGGGCGCGGCCGCGGGCCGGGCAGTGTCTCAAGACTCCTTCGGACCAGGACCGAGGGCCGGCTGGGGTCCCGGGGCAGACCTGGAGGAGGGGCTGAGGGTTCGGTGAATGGTCCCGGGGAGCCTGCGATAAGGAACCGCGAGGTATCCTGGGGTGTGGAGGCAGAGGCAGCCCGGGGCCACAGTCGCCTCAGCCGCCGCTCCCGAGCTCCGTGCCGCGGACTCCCTCCGCCCCGCCCCGCCCCGCCCACCGGGCTCTCGATTCGCGCTTGTGCCCTGCGAGAACCAGAAGTAACCGATTACTTGCTTGGTGGCCTTAGTCCGAGCGAGTTTCCAGCGGGAGCGGCGCGGGGTTGGGGGTGGGGGGAACGGACAGGGTCTGGGGCAGCAGCCCGAGGCAAAGGGCCAAAGGCAGGCTGAGGTCTCTGGCAGCCCGGGAAGCGTGGCCGAGAGCCGGCCTGGGCCTCCGGGAGGAGGGAACGAGGCCCGTCCCGCATCTCCAGATGGCCCGGAGTGTCGGGACTGGCCGGGCAGAGCTGGAATCCGGACAGGGTTTGGAGGAACCCGGAGGAACCGAGAGACGGTAGTCTAGGAACATCCGGGAAGAAGGGCGATGGCCGGCTGGGGTCTCTGGCAGCTCCGGAGGAGGAAACGAGGGCCGGCACCAATCTTGGAACCTCCCACCGCGAAGGGCCAAGCGCTGTCTGGGTCTTTGCGCTGAGATCCGCATGGAGTGCCCGGGTCTCTGGGCCAGAAGCCCGAGGAAAGCAGCCCGAGGCGAGGGGGCGGTCGGGCGGGTCTCTGGGTTGCCTCCCCTTCGCCCATTTCCCTGGGCTCGGCCCCATCCACCTGTCTCAGGATTCCCGTACCTGTTAAAGACAGGAACTTCTCACCCACCAAACTTCTGGGAGCTTCGCTTAGAGCCGCTGGCAGGCCGAGATCTGTCTTTCTTGATGCTAATCCTGGAGCTTGAACTCAGAGCCTGGGTCCATCCCTGAGCTTTTGTGCTCAAGGCTAGCACTCTCCCTTTGGAACAAAATTTTCCTAATTCTTTACCAGCCATCATTCCACTGGAGTTTATACCCTCTTGATTTTGATTACTTAATTTGGATGAGGATAAGGATCCACTTGGCACCTTTGGTCAAAAGTGCTATCAGTACACACAATGTGGTTTCCAATAAGACATCCAAATGCCAGGAAGACTTCTGAGAGTCCCTGTTCACCCTGCTTCCTAGCATTCACATGTGTGTTATTTCATTTCCTCCTCAGTGCGTCAAAAATTAATGTATTTGCTTACATATTTGGACTTAGATATCTAACCAGTTAGAGAAGGGAAAGGTGATGAGATGTTACTTGCATTTTCAGCAAGCAAACAGTTGTGATTTTTGTCTTGCTATCAGCATTTCTGCTTTCCTGGATTTGATGAAACAAGCTGCTGCCACATTGGAGAATTTTACAAGGAAGACAGCAAGGCCTCCAACCAACTCTAGCCATTAGTTAGCAAGAAATTGAGAACCTCAGCTCAATAGGATGGAGGAACTAAATTCTGTCAGCAGCTACCCAGTGAACATTGGAAATGTATCACTTCTCTGGTCAAGCCTTCAGATGAGACACCAGATGGAGTCAACAGCTTGATTACAATCTTGGGAAGAATGTTGATGAGGAAACCCAAATTGACTATTCCTGGACTCCTGACCCACAAAAATTGTGTAGTTATTAAATGACTAAATTTATAGTTTCTATAACATGCCCTAAGTGATTATAAACCTTGTACGAAAAACTTCACAGCTGGCAGATAGAGCCCAAAATCTTCAAAGAGGGTAATATAGAATCTGACATCTCTGCATGTGATGTCTTTGTATTGTCTTCACGTTGAGAAGGGCATCCCTGTACTTCTATCATGAAATGGTAGTGTCTTTCTGTAGAAAGTCCTTACTAGCTTCCAGAGGTTAGGTAAGAGGCTGATGGTAGATAGAATGACCAACACAAGGTCATTGTTTTTTATTCTTATTCTATTGCTATAGCTAACTTCCTCTATGTCTCTTTTGTTCTACAATTCTTCAAGGTACCCTGATGTGCAGTGAGACATAATTGTTGAGCTCAAAATATGAATAATGGGAGTTCAAGATAAAGTAACATGACATGAGATGTTTTTTGATGGCTTCTGTGCAGCTTCCACACCACCAATACCTATCCCTCACTCCACATACTTAACACATCACACACAGCACTTACCTGTGTAATATGTGAATCAAGAGTTGTTTTACTTTTGGGCCTCACAAGAGTAGTTGCCTTGCTCTGCTGATTCTCTACCAACTGAGCCACACCTTCAGCCCTTGTAAAATCAAGGGCCAATTATTTTTTTTTGCCAGTCTTGAGCTCAGGGCCTGAGCACTGTCCTTGGACTTTATCACTTGGGCCTTAGCACCATTTCCGGCTTTTTTTTAATGTATGTGGGACCGAGGAATCAAACCCAGGCCTTTGTGCATGCTGGGCAAGCACTCTACCACTAGGCCAAAGTCCCAGCAAGGGCTAATTACTTTTGAGAGAGGATCTTGCCTTCTACTCAAGTAGGCACATCAACCACAACCTCCTTACTTTAGGCTTCCCATCATTGCTTGGGTCACAGATATATGCCACTGCTTCCAGCTTCCCTCTGTGGAGATGAAGTCTCTGGGACTTTTCTGCTTGGACTGGCCTAAACAATCCTCCTTATTGCTCACAACAAAATAGGTTGAGAAGGCAGGAACATACCACTGTTGCCAGCACGGGTTCTGCCTTGGCTAACTTCAAACCATAATTCCCTAATTTCAGCCTCCCAATAGCAAGGATTACAGGTGTAAACCACTAGTGACAGCTCAAATCTGGTTTTGTTTGTTTTTTAGGAATGAGAATGAAACAATTTCTAGGAAAACATTCTTATACCTGGCCACTTTCACAGTTCCATTCTTTGTACTGTTATAAAAAGAATAGTTGGAATAGGTGACATGAAACCCTTTCTCGCACACTTGTTCTTATGACTGATTTCAGGTTGGGCTAATGTCTAATCAATACCATAATTACAGTTCCAAGACTTCCTGGAGTCAGCAAGGGGAATTTGTGGCTCTATTGTAGAATAACTCATCTTACCTACAATTGTTTGTAGTTTGGAATATTGAGAAGTAGGTAAAAAGATGATCTGAACCACATTCTTGATTTTTGGAAATGTGTGTCTGAACACTTGGAGTTATTTTTCTTTTCATGAAAAGTGTGTGTGTGCGCGCGTGTGCACGTGGGGGGGGGGTGTGTGTGCACACACTTGCGCTCACGTGCACCCTGAGGCTAGAACTCAAGATCTGTGTATTATTCCTGAGCTATTCTTTTGCTCAAGGCTAGTATTCTACCACTTGAGCCACAGCTCCATTTCCAGCTGTTTTGATTGAAGATAAGAGTCTCATAGAGTTTCCTGGCTTGGGCTGGCTTTGAACCACAATGTTCAGATTTCAGCCTCCTGAGTAGCTAAGATTCCCAGTGTGAGCCACCAGTGCCTAGCACAAAAAATTATTTTAGATGAAATATATCTGAAAATGGTGAAGTTAAAGATGTGGGATAAAGCTGAGAAAGCTATTGTCAGGCTCCTTAAACAGAATTGGCCATCTACTTTAGAAGTGAAATAAGACAAATCTCATTAACAGCTACTGTAATTCCTTCATTTCCCTGTGCATATATCCAGGATCCCCAAACCCTAGTGCAGACGACAGAGAAAGTAATTCTATTAAAAGAAACATTTATTCTTGATTTGCTATTAGAGTGGTTATTCCCATCACAGGATGTGTTATACTGAAGAAATTTTTAAACAGAAATTTGAGTTCCTTTATGAATGTTTTCCTTCTTGTAAATGCTGCAAAAGCACTTCTTTTCAAAGATGAATTAGCCTTCAAGGTGTTCAAAAATATGAGAGCATGTACAAATATCTGGCATGCTTGCTTGCAGGTAAAGCTTGGATAGGACTTTGGCATTTTGGAGGGTGCAGGGAGGAAGAAAGTTTCTGGACTCATAACTGTTCTCTGAAGGCTGTAATCTTTTGAGGAGGTCTGTTATTCTCATAGATCCATCCCACAGTTGAACAGTAACTCGGGCGAGGAGAGATAGCTTCTTGCTGTGAGTCCGAGGTAGAAGGTTGTTCTTTGTTGAGCTTTGTCCAGTCCTGCAATTCTTTCTCCTGACTCATCCCCATGTCCTGAGGTACCTGTCTACATGCCAGTTTCTTCTCCAATAGCTTTCCAAGAGTTTCCATTAGCTCATGGGCTTCAGGAGGCCCACAACTCATAAAGAGAGCTTTATCTTTCTCAGATCTTTCCTCTCCTGTGCTTTTCTTCCTAAAATGAATCCACTGAAAAAATTGCCTTATTTTTTTTCTGAAGTTGCTTTCAGAAGGATTCTCTGCTTTCCTTTCCTGATCATCGTGGCTCTTACTTGTTGCTGTGGATATCTCTAACCCCGAGTCCTCCCTTATAAATTCTTCTTTTTTGGATTCTGGTGAGATCAGTCTTCTCTCAGGTAGTGTGTAACATTTGCCCTGGAACTTGCCATGCTTACCAGTGTCCCATTGCTCTGTATTGCGCCTTATGCCATCCAGGTAAGTATGCAGTTCCTGGAAAGCTTCCACGGCCCCACTGGAGATACTGTTGTCATAAGACAACGATGATTCAGAAGTAAGGCTGCCTGAAGGAAAGGACATGTCACTGCAAGAAGACTCATCCTGGTTATGTGACCCAGTATTCAACTTAAACTTTAGTGTAGGATCTTTCAGAATTGATAGGCTTATTGGGTCATATTCAGTGATCAAGGTAGTTTCCACTTTACTTAAATGTGTATTTGTCATTTGTGTACTTCCCAACTGGTTGGGTTTTGTAAAATGTTCTAGATTCTCATGCACCATATTTTGTTTTCGAAGTACTCCTCTTCTGTGGTGAGAATTCCCATCCTCTGATGTATGCTCATCTCCATTTTGTCTCCTACACTTTGGGCTGTATCTGTTGGCTAATACAGTTTTTTTCTCATTAACTCTGTCTATATCGGATGTTGGAAAATGTTCTGAGATTTCCCCCATGCTTTTGTCCTGAAGCATTTTTTCTGTGTGGCTAAAACTTACCCTTTCATCTCTTGGATTAGGCCCAGCCACATCTTGCTTTGTGAACTGCCCTGGACTGTATCTACTTTCTAATTCACTTTTATTCAGATTCACCTTTTCTACGGTATTGTGTGTACAGAGCAAAAAAGTCTGATCTACAAGCTCATGCTCAATATTAGAAGGTAATCGTGTCAGGAGCCCATGTCCTTTCTGATCTACATGTAAGTTGGCAGAGAGAGAATGACGCAAGATAGGGATTGAATTTGTTGTCCCTACCACATCTTCTTGAAAAGATGTAGCACTGCGTGCAAGGTGCCTGGAGGTTGAGAGGAAGTCAAATTGGGGAAGGGGCCATGTTTTTGCTTCTCTCAACATGTAGAATTTAATAGATTCAAGAACCTTGAGGGGAAGGCCCCACCTCTGACTCATCTGAAACCTTATAATATGGGCTTCTAGCATCTGTTGTGTTTTTTGATCAAGAAAGGGAAGTTCCAGTGTAGTAACAGAGCAGAAGCTTCTACTTAATAGTGGTAGCAAATTTGTTTTTTCCATATGTGTATGAGAACTCCCAGAATGAGGTACCATATTGTCACCAACCAGCCACGAACGACACACCATCAAAGGAATCTGACCTACACTGATCTGCCAAAATTTTCTGATCACGTGCAGCCTAAGAATGCTTCTTATTTGAAGCTCATTCAGATTATTCATTGGGAGCCTTAGCAATGTATTACCTGAACTATTCCTTGAATTATACACCCATTTATTTTGTCTCTCAGGTGCAGCTGTTGGACAGTTCAACACATAGTATTCTGAATCCATTGGTAAATTATTTAATGGGTATTTCCCTAAGATGTGTCCAAGATTCTGTGCTGTATCCCTTCTCAGCTGCGAGCTTGTAGCAACACTCTCATAGAAAGTTCCCAGTTGACTCACTTGACTCTTCCTTTGGTCATTGCAAATATGGCCGTGACACTCAAAGGGTTGCAAGGAAACAGGATTGCAATTGTGGTGAGCTATCTGTGTTGAATTGCATTGTGGTTCCATTAGTACCAAAGACCCTGGGCTGAGATAGGCCTGGAAGCACCAGGGTGGGATTAGCCTATTTGGCACATGGAGCTGCAGGTTCTGGGGTTCACAAAAATGGCCAGGAAAGGCAGACACTGGGACATAGGATTGTGGGGTTTGCCTCACAAATTTTACATTGGAAGCTAGAGGGCAAATAGATTCTTGACGATTTTGGACCTCAGGAACTGAACCCCATGAACTATCTTGATGTTTCTGTACCATGTGACAGTCCAGGTATTGATTTCCATTTAAGGTGACAGGGTTATTCCTGTTCTGTGGACTGTGGGAAGGATTTCCACAGGGTGGAGAATACAGTGGTATCGTGAGAAGAGGAGGGTTCGCACAGGTATGGAAATGGGTCCGTGTAAAAGGTAGAGTCTGAGATTGTGTCATGGGTTGGGTATGCACATTGGCCAGAGGAAGAGGGATGGATTGAGGAAGTGGTGGTGGTCGTCTGCCCTGCATTTGGGCTACAGGATCTTTACAAATTTCATTGAATAAGATAAGATGAGGTTCTATTGAGCCACCTTCCCTAGACACCAAGAACGTAGCCACTATTGACTCACTGTGCAGAGATGGAAGACCCCAGAAAAGTTGACTGTCTTTCTGCTCTAAATTCTTCCCCATGGTCTTCATATATAGGAGCTGCTGATGAATTCCTAAATGCTCTGTTTTGCCTTTCATGTCCCAGTCAGTTTGGGGGGCTATGGTATCCTGCTCACCAACAAGGGAATGCATAGAGTACCATGAAGATGTCAATTGCTTTTCTGACCACTTTTGTTCAAAAACTGGTCTATCATCCTCCTTTCCTGCCTTTTCCAAAGTTTCAAAAATCGTTTTCTTCTTCTCTTGTCTCTTTAAAAGTTCCTGTATATTAAGGTCAAGAAAGGGAATATGTCTGTTCTCCACATGTGATGCATTAGAGTGTCTCCAGAAATAGGAATCCGGAGGATGGAAGGAAACATTTTCTTGCTGAAAACCACAGTGTGGCAATCTTGGGAGAAATGTGTTCTTGTTATGAGCCTGCCACCAAGAGAATTGAGAAATCTCCATGTTTTAATACTCTTTGCCTTTGATCGTTGGGACATAAAGAGGACATCAGCAGGACTACCTACCAGAAACAAAATGGCCTGTGGTTAGAGAATAGAATCTGTTCTCTTGAGTGTGATGTGTTGAAGGATGAAGATGCATGCAGTTAGCGAGGGAAACTTGGGATGAAGGAGAGGGCTAAGCTTTTGTGGTAGAGAGTTTGTTACCCAGTTGTGAGGATGAAAGAAATTCAACCAAACAGGAACGTGATCTGGTTAAGTGAGAGGATGGAAGGGCAAGTCGAGAAAGCTCAGGCAGAGAAGCTGGCATTAGGTCTGGAGGAGGGATTTCTGAGTAAGCAGAGTGCAGAGGAGGTGATGACTGAGTCACAGGAGTATGTGAAGAGCTGTGGGAGCCAAAGGCAACAAAGAGGGCACATAATTTAGGAATGCCTGTGAAAGCAAATGACTGGCCCCAGCAGTTGCTTTTATTACATACCTTATGAATGGGATTGGCATGGTGTTGAAAGGTGGTATTTCTACACTGGCCTGGAGGGCTGAAAGAGAGAAAACACAAAGCTGTAGCCAAATGGAAGACATGGGAGCCTAGCAGAGTAAAGCCTGAGACCTTCTTTACTTTCTCCCATGTTCATTGTCTCTCAGTTTTCTATAATCTCTCTCCAGGAGCTTCCTTTTCCTAGACAAGTAGCACTGATAACCCTAGTATAACAGAACATATAAAATAAAGGGCATAGAAAAAAAAGACCAATCACTTTTTCAGAACATAAAGAATCTTCTTGCTGCTCTTCTTTTTTCCATATATTTTTATTGTAATTAATTGAAGGGTTACATTATATTCACCAGATAGAAGGTGCATTACTTAATAAACATTGGTACCCTTTCTCATGTCTTGGTCTACTTCTGTATGGCAATTTCTCTGACCTAGACAACCAGGAGAGTGATATACATAATGAAAGTAGAAACATACAGGAGTCCATTTATGGGAATCCCATGTGATATTTAAATCAGAAAGCACCAAGAATCAGGGGACAAGATAACTACAATTTTTTGTTTTGGTGATTTTTTTTGTGCTTGCTAGGCTGGAGCTCTATCACCTGAGTCACACCCATAGCCTTTGGCTTTGTTTTATTTTTTGTTTGTTTGTTAAAATAGGGTTTTTTGTTTGGGCCTATGGTGGCCTAGTCAGTGATTATTGAATTTGTATTTCCCACACAGCTGGAATGACAGAAGAGTGCCACCATATTTATTTCTTTTTTTTTTTTTTGAGATGGGATCTAACTTTTGCCTAAGTAGCTGGCTTGACAGGTAGCTGAAATGGTGAGGTTATGAGGAAAGTTCACATACTTATGTGGCTTCATTTATAAAGTACTGTGATACTCAGAATCACCACAGGAGGTTACCGCAGAGATGAGTCTGAGCATCCCAAAATAAAGCATGGAACACAGAAGTTGTGACTCCAAAGCAACCACTAAACTTTCCTTGCCAGGCTATGTGTTCCTCACTTGACCAGCACCCACTCTTCAGGCTCATCACTGCTTCATGCCTGTGGCTGGGCAGAATACAGACTGAGAAGTGTTGAGTTTGACTGCCCTTCCTCCTTACTTCTCCTCTACAGGCTTTATTTTCTGAAAGACACTGCTTAAAACTGATGTCTTCAGCTGAGCACTAGTGGCTTATGCATGTTATCTTAGCTACTCAGAAACTGAGATCTGAGGATTGTGGTTCAAAGCCATCCCAGTGATCCTCTTCTTACCTTCAATGAAAGAAAACCGGAAGTGGTGCTGTGGCTCAATTTGGTAACAAAAAAGCTCAGGAACAGCACTCAAACCCTAAGGAAGTTCAAGCCTCACAACTGACAAAAAAAACCCAAATATTCATATCCTCAGAGATGATCAACCTAGGATCTCATCGAAAGACAGGCAAGTCACCTTTGAGGTGCTAGGTCAAACAAGTGGCACCTTACCTTAACATTTCCTACCTTTCTTTTCTTGGTTCTTCCCTGATGCTAAGAAGAAAAGAAACATAAAGAAGCTACTCTTAGGAAATATAGATATCCATTATCTAAAAATAATATTATTCCCAATTTTAAATAATAGTTTATTCCTTTCTTGATTAATTTTATAAGATGATCAGATTTTTCAATTTATTTTTTTTTGAGAATCTAAAAGAAGGACTTGAGTTCATACTTGAAGTTTAGTCAGAAGTCTCTCCTCTCTAGATTTGCCCAACATGGAGGAAGGCTTGGTGAAAATGCTTGACATTAAGTGAAACATAGGATCAAGTGGTACAAAGAGTCCATTCCCCTTTAGAGCACTTGTAATCTGTAACTAAGATAAGTCAGAATCATGGAACTGGTGCTTGGAATCCCTCATACCCAGATTAGTTGGCTGTGAACTGCAAATGTAAACATTATCCCTACCTGAATCTCTAGCCTTGCCGATCTATTGCTCTAGAGGAATGATCTCCTGGTCTCTCCTAGCCTTCTTATCTCTGATATCTCTCTGGGCCAATCAAAAGTCATCTAGCAATGTGAGAAGGTGAATAGGAAGCTAAAGAATCATCCTGTGAGAAAAGAGTCAATTATGGCATTAAGGAGCTTTGGAAAACTGAATAAGCTAAAAAAAATTTTTTTTAGTGCTATCAGAGAATGGAGCTCCCAAGTAAAACCACCTCCCACCTCTTCACAGAAAGCATAATCAAGGCAAAATCCAATGGAATCGTAAACTGGAAAGAACATTTAAGTGGACAATTTGATGAATTGCCAAAGAATGTTTGTGAACTATCATTAGAGTGAGGCTGCTCCATAGGTTTTAATCTTACACAGTTTCCTACATTTTATTTCGTGCAAGATTCCCCGTCAGGCTCTCATAGTGAAGATCCATGGGAAAACCTTCATATTTCCATCAGGAAGAGAGAAAAGGAACCATTTTCAAACAGACCCCAATTATTCTCTTTAACAGGAGCCTTCTTAGTAGAAGACATCAACACTAGGTGCTATGTCATATGGGAGAAGGAAAGTTGCCTATCTCCAGCCTCTTCTACCCACCCTGTGTTACCCTAAGATTCAGAAAAACAAACCTAAAGTCACGAATGAACCCCACAGCCCAGGGACTCATACCTACTAGAAATAGGAGATTTAAACCCAACATGAGCTGTGTCATGAATGCTCTACTTAAGGAAGTAACCTTATGAAAAACTAAAGCACCAGAGACAAAACCTGGGTACTAGAAGAAATTTGAAACTCTGATGGTTATAACTATAGAAAACATTAAACACAGCCCAGTTCCTAGGAACTTAACATAAATTCTACCACTAGTAGTTCCTATTAGTGAACATCATTAATGGCTTTCAAAAAATCAAAACAACAACAGAAAACTCACAAAGTGCCCAAAGCTATTTCCTGGGATCCTACAAAATAGAATGATCACATGTTTTATCACTGAAACCAAGACCTCTCTGGGAGTGAAAAAGACCATTGCTAGGTGCCAGGGTCTTACAGCCATAATCCTAACTTACTCAGGATGCTGAGATCTGAGGTTTTTGGTTTGAAGGCAGCTACAGGTGGAAAATCAATGAGACTCTTATATCCAATTAACCATCAAAAAAGCTCAAATGGTAGAGTGCAAGCCTTGAGCAACAAAGCTAAGGGACAGACAGTTCCCAAGCCCCAAGTTCAAGCCTTAGTACCGTATCATTTTGAGCCACAGTGCCATTTAAAATATTCTTGTGATTAATTGGAGATAAACATCTCACAGACTTTCCTGCCTAGACTTTGAACAGTGATCCTCTGATCTTAGCCTTCTGAGTAGCTAGGACTATAGGTGTGAGTCACTAGTGCCTGGCAGGAATTATTTTAAAAACACTGAATACATATAAATAGAGAGTAAGGCTGTAAGAGTGGTCACCACGGTATGGGAAAAGGAAATGGGAAGATAAATAGGAAAGAATACTCAGCATCATGTTATATACCCTAAAAATACACAGTTAGAACTTCTAGAAAAAGGGATCCAAATAAAATTAAACAAAATTCCTGTTTAAGATAACGTAAAGGAGAAAAAAAGGGAAAATAAAAAGGAAGATTGGGTATAATGAATATTAAAGTTGAAGATATGAGATAATACTCTTAACATATGAATCCTATAGATATTTGCCATGAAATATTGCCATGAATCAAAAGAAAACAGGCTGAGTGTGGTGGCTCATGCCTGTAATCCTAGCTACTCAGGAGGCTCAGATCTGAGGACCAAGATTCAAAGCCAGTCCAGGCACAAAAGACCTAAGACTCTTTTCTCCAGTTAACCTCTTGACAATGGGAAGTGGGGCTTGGATCAAGGGTAGGGTGGTAAGCCTTGAGCTGAAGAGCTCAGGGACAGCACCCAGGCCCAGTTCAAGCCCCATGACCCACAAAGGAAAAAAGGAAAGGAAACAGAAATAGTATTAATTTCAAGCAAAGCATAAGAAAAGTTACCAGTGATAAAAGAAGTATCAAATAATAATGAAGGGTTCAATTTTCCAACAACATAAGGAAAACATTGTGTATATATCTAATAACAGATTGTCAAAATGTATGACAAACTGTTAGAAATAGGAAAGGAAATAGATGAACCTACTGATATTGTTAACAGCTTCAACAAACTTTATAACAGAAATTGAAGCTTGGTTGTGCTGCAAATCATCAGGACATAGTCTGAAACAACACATTCAATCACTTGGATATCATTAATATTATCAAATAATCTCCCCAAGCTGAACAGAATACATAATCATTTCCCCATGCTCAAGTGGTACATCCTCCAGGATATAACACATTTTGGGAAATAAGCTATGCCTTAATAAATAAAAAAGAACAGTAGCCATATGAAATATGCTTTTAGGCCAAAAGCTGTTAAAATAGAAATCAGTAAAGGAAAGGTAGTTAGAAAAATCCCAAAATGATCTGAGATTAAACAAAGCATTAACTCATTGATCAAATTTTTTGAGAGGTTTAAAATATGTAAAAGTAAATAAAATGAAAATGCAACTTAGAAAAATGTGTTGGATGCGGCAAAGGTAGTGTTTAAAGGGAAGTTTATCACATTAAATCCATGTATTACACTCGGAGCAGCTCTAGTTTTATTACCTGTTTGATATCTCTCTGTTTCTAGGCTATTGGGAAATACAAATTCCTCTTCTGTTAGCACAGAGAGAGAAGGAGAAACCCAGACAGGAAGTCGGAGATAGGAATACTCAAGAAGTCAAGTTGAAGTTCAGTTATGCTGTGGTATGGCTTCGAGGTCAAAGAAGAAGATCCACATCAGAATCCAGGCACTGAGTACACATTCTAAATTACACACAGTTCCACGCCACATCACAGAGCCTGAGCAGAAAGCAAAGATTCTTAAGGCTGGTGGTGGAGAAAACAACATAAAGGAATTGAACCTACAGCTTCCCTCCATCACCCAGATATGCTAATCTGTTCATCCCTCTTGTGTCCTATAGATGCCTTCACTACACCCTTTCAATAGAGTGTGTTTACCTCAATATTTTAATCATTCTACCTACTACCTAGATATTATAAGAGATCCTTTTATTGCATTGTGATCTCCCTTTGGATAACATGTAATCTTTGAAAGCTTTGCATGCTCAGGGACTTACAAGTTCTATTCTGCTCTCACCTACAGCTCCTCAAATACACAATGCTTTTTACCTGCACAAAAACAGAAACCTTGAACACAAAACCCCTTGAGATTTCTCAAAAGGTTCAGTGATAATGCTAAAAGCCTGTAGAGAGCACAGTACTTTACACCAATGAACAGAATCCAAAAAAGCATAAAAGGGAGACGACACAACAAACATTTTCAACATGTTTTCAATCATTCTTTCTCTCTCCAACCCTGCTTCCTCCTCATTCTGCCTTCCCTCTCCCATAGTTTTGCATCAGTTGTACAGAGCAATTGTACATGTCCAAAGCCCACACAACCAGATCCATCCTGATGTGAGGGGTAGGCTTCACCTTAGCATCATGGGTCTTCTAATTAGGCTGATTGAACTTCATTTGGCAAGGCCCTTTGCTTTAAACCACATTTATGGTTACTTTATGAGCTTTTTCCTCCATCTACTTTGTAACTTTTCACCAAAATTTCCATTGGTTCATATAGAGAGAGAGATGTTATTTTGGTGGCTATTGTATAGTATATCTATTATCCTTTCATAATATTAGTTCACTTAACCCTTAAAACTCTTAAAACTTATGTATTTACAGCCAGGCTCTGATAGTTCAAACCTGCAATCCTCACTATATGGGATACTGAGGACCAGAGGATTGCAGTTCAAAGCTAGCTAGAGCAGAATCCCAAGTTAGAAGGGACGCTGAGATTGGGAGGACTGCAGTGGCAGGACAGCACAGTCAGGAAAATCCATGAGGTTCTTCCTCCATGGCGGAAACTGGACCGTGGCACATTCCTGTGATCCACGATGGAGGCAGATTGTGGCTCAGATGCATACCTAGACAGGAACAAAACCAAACCAAACGAAACAGTGAAAAACAGAGTTGTAAGCAGTATTGCACCTGAGGCCCCCAAATTCCAGCTCCAGTACCACCAAAAATAGATCTTTTAGCTTCAGAAGTTTATAAACTGGTTAAGCCCTGTGTTGTTCCCTCATAGTATTGTTTAGCCATCAGGTTTGATGAATCCACCTTCACCCCAGACACCCAATCCTTGCTTTTTCTTACAATGAAAGCTTACCAGAAATACTAGACTGTTCTTTGTCCTGTCCTGCATGCGTAGCTTCTCCATTGTCTTGTCAAGCCGACTTCCTCCCATCTGCCTTCCCTTGACTAGAGGAGGTCTGTTCAGAAATACCTCTTATATAGCCTTGCATTCCTGGTGTTGCTTTGTTGTTGTTTGTAACAAGCAAACTCACAAACACAAAAATATCCTTTAATATATGACCAGGAGAAACCTCATCACAAAAGTGAACGTATCTGATTTTGTTACCTGGTATAGTATGTATATATGTTTGTTTGTTTATTTCAAATAAGGAAGGGAAGGAGGAAACAAGATGATTGGGAGGGAGTGGGGGGGAGGGAAACAGGGCCAAATATGAAAAGGGGTATCCATGTGTGAGAAGTAATGCACCTACTACCTGACGAATTACAACTGTAATCCCTCTATACATTACCCCAACAATAAAATTTAAAAAAACGAAAAGTAAACCTGGGGGAGGGGTCATAAAACTGAAACAATAGGTATATTCCTCAAAAGAGATCAGGTCATAAAAAAGTACTATTCCAGATTAAAAGAGACTGATGTCACACAGCTAAACACAATAGGAAATTACAGACTGCCCTTGTAATGGAGATGTTAAAAAAATAAAAAGAAAAGAAAAGAGGAAACAGCTGGGTGCAGTAACTCATGCCTATAATCCCAGCTACTCCAGGAGGCTGAGATCTGAGCATCATGATTGCAAGCCAGATGGGCAGAGAAGCCTCCATAAGACTCTTATTCTCCAATTAACCTCTTATCTCTAAAAAACAGAAGTGGCACTGTGACTCAAGTGGTAGAGCATTTGCCTTGAACACAAAGAGGCTCACAGATAGCACCCAGTCCCTGAGTTCAAGCCCCACAACTGGAAAAGAAAAGAAAAGCACAAATACATACTACATATACAATAAGGATGAATGATTTAAAATTTTATAACTACTTAAAGATAATAAAAATTGTAACTGTGTTAACGTTACTGAAAGATAATCAAGTATTAAGTGTTAAATTTAGTATTATTTTAATAGATGAAATATAACCATTCATACGTATGAAATTTCTCCTCAAGTATATAAATTTATTTTTGTATATATGTTCTTGCCTACATATATGTGTGTACAAAGATACACATATATACATGTAAACAAATAACATGTCATATACACATATGTATATAAATATACATGAGGGAAGAGAGAAAAACCAGCAAATGGGTTAAACATTAGCAAGAAGTAAATCCAGTTAAATTATACATTGTTATTTACGATCAATTTAACTTTTTTCAAGTTTGTTTTAAATACATTTTTTTCTTGATAATAGGATTTGATCTGAGGGCCTTTTACTATGTGGATGCTCTGCCACTGAGCCACACTCTTCACTTTAAACTACCTTCCTTTTGTTGATCGTGAACATTAAACTCTGGGCCCGGGTGCTTTTGCTCAAAGCTAGCACTCAACCACTTGTGCCACAAGATCACTTCTGGCTTTTTCTGTGATTAACTGAAAATAAGAGTCTCACAAATTTTTCTGCCCGAGCTGGTTTCAAACCACGATCTTCAGATCTCAGCCTCCTCAGTAGCTAGTATTGCAGATGTGAGCCACTGGTGCCCAGCTTTAAACAACTATATTTTTAACTTGACCATTGACTACATTGTACTGAGCCTGGCATAACTTTTAAAATTTTTGGCTTTGGTTCCCACAACTTCCTCACACCACAGGTACACCCAACACCATTTTCGAAATGGTTGTCTCAACTCTGTTCCAAGGAAAATCTTGATTCCTTGAAACCAAAATTTCAAGGAATCACATCCAAAATATGTAACAATTGGGTTTTTTCTTCCTTCCTTTTTTTCTTTTTTCTTTCTTTCCTTTCTTTCTTTCTTTTCTTCTTTCTTTCTTTTCCTTCCTTCCTTCCTTCCTTCCTTCCTTTTCTTCTTCTTCTTATTCCTCTTCTTCTTCTTCTTCTTCTTCTTCTTCTTCTTCTTCTTCTTCTTCTTCTTCTTCCTCTTCTTCTTCTTCCTCCTCCTCTTCTTCTTCTTCTTCTTCTTCTTCTTCTTCTTCTTCTTCTTCTTCTTCTTCTTCTTCTTCTTCTTCTTCTCCTTCTCCTCCTCCTCCTCCTCCTCCTCCTGTCCTTCCTTCCTTCCTTCCTTCCTTCCTTCCTTCCTTCCTTCCTTCCTTCCTTCCTGCCTTCCTTCCTTCTTTCCTTTCGTTCTTTCTATTTTGCCAGTCCTGAGGGTTGACCTCAAGGCCTGGGCACTGTCCTTGGAATTTCTCAAGGGTAACACTCTACTGCTTGAGCCACAGCATCACTTCTGGCTTTTTCTATGTATGGGGTACTGGGGAATCAACCCAGGGCTTCGTGCATGCTAGGCAAGCACTCTACCACTAGGCCACATTCCCAGCCCCAGGTCTCTTTCTTATTGGTTCCTACTGAATCATCTGTCTTCAGGGATTCATGGTAGAATCTAGCTTGAAGGTGCTTTTCTGTTTTGCTAAGTCATTACCTCTCCTCCAGATTTCAAAAATATATTGAGCTCTTCTGTAATAGCCTCTCCTATTCCTGACATTCACTTAAAAAAAAAGATTTTATTAATACTGATTTTTTACATCAAATTTCAAATGTCAAGTTTAACAAACAATATTCAAGAAGGGAATCTCTATATGCAATCACAGGCACATAAATTTAGGAACAAAATTAAAGTTAAGCTGAAACTGCGTCATAGATATGCATTGCTCTATACAATATAACATAATGTCTTTAGAATATATATCCCACCATAGATTTATATGTCCATATAGTTATATTCATATCTCAAAGGCCAAAAGTATTGAGTCATCACTCTTGTACTATTTGAATCTAAGATCCACATATCAGGAGACAGTATGACTTTTGTTCCTTTGGTCTTGATTTATCTCGCTCAACATGATTCACTCTAATTTCATCCACCTCACCGTGAATGCCATTATTTTATCTTATCTGGTGGTTATATAGAATTCCATTGTATATATACATACCACATTTTTTGTATCCATTCATCTCTAGTAGGGCATCTGGGTTGTTTCCATCTCTTGGGTATTGTGACTAGTGCAGCTATGATCATGGCTGAGCAGATGTCCTTATCATATCCTGGGTTATGATGCTTAGAGTAGATATCCAGGAGTGGTATGGCTGGATTGTAGGAAAGGTCTATATTTAGTTTGTTGAGGAACCTCCAAACTGCCTTCCAGAGTGGCTGAATTTGTTTCCATTCCCACCAGCAGTGCAGTAGGGTTCCTCTTTCTCCACATCCCCACCAGCATTTGTTGCTGTCTGAGTTCAGAATATTGGTTATGCTGATTGGGGTAAGATGGTATCTTAGGGTTGTTTTTATTTTCATTTCCTTTGTGTCCATGGATGATGAGCATTTTCTCATATGTTTCTTTGCTATCTTAACCTCTTCTTTTGATAAGTCTCTGTTTAGATCCCTTTCCCACTTTGTGACTGGTTTATTGGCTTTGGGGGAATTAGTTCCTTGAATTCCCTTTAGATATTGAGTATTAGGCATTTGTCTGATGTATTATTGGTAAATATCTTTCGCCAGTTGGTTGGCTATCTTTCTGTTTTAGTAGCTATGTTTTCATCTGTGCAGAAACTTTTTATTTTTAGGTAGTTCCACTTGTCAAATCTCTCCACTCTGTTGTGATCTGGGACTCTGTTCAGGAAGGCTTTGCCTGTGCCTATGTGTTCCAATGTCTCTCCTACTCTATCATGTAACGCTTTCAGAGTTTCAGGTCTGATATTGAGATCTTTGATCCATTTTGAGTTAACATTTATGCATGGCAACAGGCTGAGATCAATTTCAGTTTTCTGAATGTGGCTACCCAGTTTTGCCAGCACCAATAATTGAATAGGCTGTGTTTGTTCCACGGTAGATCTCTAGCTCCTTTGTCAAATATAAGATGACTATAGGTATGTGGTTTTATTTCTGGATCTTCTGTTCCATTGATCTTCTGGTCTATGTTGTTTTTGTTATTTGGCTCTATAGTAGAGTTTGAAGTCTGGTATTACAGTACCACCTGCATTACTCTTTTTGCCTAGAATTGCTTTGGCTATTCTAGGTCTTTTGTTGCTCCATATGAACCTTTGGATTGTATCTTCTATTTGAGTAAAGAATTGTCTTTGGGATTTTGATGGGGATTGCACTGAATTTGTATATCAATTTTGGCAATATGGCCATTTTCACTATATTGGTTCTTCCTATCCATGAGCGTGGGATGTTGTTCCATGTCCTCTTCGATTTCTTTCATTAGGCTTTTATAGTTTTCATGAAATAATTCCTTTACATCGTTGGCTAAGTTAATCTCTAAACATTTTACTCTTTTGCAAAAGGGATCATTTTCTTGATTTTTCCCACTGTTTGTGTATTTTTGGCGTATAGAAAGGCTACTGACTTTTGCAGGTTGATTTTGTATCCTGCCATTTTGCTAAAGTGATTTATTAGTTCTAGGAGTTTAGGAGTGGAGTTTATTGGGTTGTTCAGATATAGGATCATGTCATCTGCAAGTAGGGATAGTTTGATTTCTTCTTTCCCTATGTGGATCCCTTTGATGTCCTTCTCTTGTCTTATTTCTATAGCTAAGGGTTCCAGCACTATATTGAAGAGAAGTGGAGGAAGTGGGCATCCCTGTCTAGTTCCTGATTTTAAAGTAAATGATTCTAGTCTTTCTCCATTTAATATGATACTGGCTGTAGTTTGTCATATATGGCTTTAATTATTTTAAGGAATGTACCTGCTATTCCTATTTTTTCTAGTGCTTTCAAGATGAATGGATGTTGTATTTTGTCAAATGCCTTCTCGGTGTCCAGAGAAATTATCATATGATTCTTAACCTTAGCTCTATTGATATGATGTATTATATTAGTTGATTTGCAAATGTTAAACCAACCTTGCATCTGTGGGATGAAGCCTACTTGATCGTGGTGTATAATTTTTGAAATTTGTCTCTGGATTCTGTTGGTTAGTATTTTATTGAGGAGCTTTGTGTCTATGTTCATCAGAGAGATTGGTCTGTAGTTCTCTTTTTGGAGGGAGGGGTCTTTCCCTGGTTTGGAGATGAATGTGATTTTGGCTTCATAGAATGATTTTGGGATGGCTTCCTCTGCTTCTAGCTGTCGTTCACTTTTTAAGCACTTCTACTTTTTATATCATTTAAGTTGTATTGAAATGTACCATAACACATACCATACCACCCACCTAGGTCATGTATAATTTTTATGCTGTACAAACATACCAGAGTCAAATTCAAAGTATTTTCATGACTTTAAAAGGGGACTCTGTGACCTTGAGATTTTATTCACACTTATCCCTCCTCATCTCTCATCGACCATTAGTCTTTCTGTCTCTGTAAATGTAATGTTCATTTTCTGGGTGTAATGGAATCATATATAGTCAATTGCACGTGACTTCCTTTCGTTAACAGTGTTTTCAAAGTTCATCCATATTGTGGCATGTATCAATATTTTATTCCTTTTTATTACTAAAAGCTATTTTCTGCTCTAATAAACATTTTGTTCATCTATTCTTTAGTTGGATAAGTGAGCTGTTTCTGGTCTGGGCTGTGATGCAGCTATAAACATTTACATACAAGTTTCTGTGTGAACTTAGGCATTTTTCTCAGGCATAGAAATAGAAATGGAATTGCTGTGTGATATGGCCATGCTATGCTTAACATGTGAGGAAATGGCAAAATGATTTTTAAAACAGCTGGATCATTTTACATTTTTACTGGCTGTGAGAGATACTTCCAATTTCTCCAGGATTTTAGCCTTTATCTACTCATTTTTGTTAATCCTGGTGTGAACTATCTCACCATGAAAGTTATTTGCACAAGGTAATGATTTGTGGAATAAAAGATTGCGAATAGTGCTTTTGCCCCTCATGCCAGAAGTTGCATCACCACAGGTAGACTTAAAAATATATATATATATATATCCAGCTAAAGTGTCACATAGGTTTATGATTCTATTATACAAATGACAGAGAAAAATTCCCTCCCTGAAAATAATTCGTTCTTTTCCCCACTATACATGCACAGAGCTGGGAGAGGGCAGAGCCTGAGAGCTGACCATAACTTCATGATTCCAGTAGATTTTCAACATGTGTATTTTTTCAGACAAAAGATATAAAGGGAATTAATAAAGCCTATCTGAAGATAACATTTAGAAATGTTGATTACATATAAAACCTTTAGGATAAAGGAAACAAGTATAAGAGCATAGCATATGAAATAGTAGAAAAATAATAAAGTTAATTTAATCTAGAATTGAAAATTTTGACTAATATTGGAAATAGAAAAAATGAGATAACGGGGAAGAATGTCAAACTATATCACCACAGAAAACAGATTATTCTGTTTTTCTTTTGGCGATATGTCTAAAATTAAGGCATAAACTGACTTCCATAGAAATAAAGGACCCTAAAAACCAACAATAGGGGAATTGATTCTAAAATGAATATTGAGGTCCTCCAAAATGTCCCCACTTCCTCTTCTGAGGAGGAGCATGTTCATATAATCTGCACGTTTTTGGAGTCCTAGGAGTCAGAATGGTAGGGTCAATGGCAAAACTCCGGAGATAAAGATATATTGAGAGGAAATAGCAGAAATCTTTTACTTTGACACACCCATAATTAGGAGGAAAAAATCATCCATAGATGACTTGCCAGAAATCTTTACAAGAAGGTCAAAGAATGCTTCTGGATCTTAGCATGTGACATATAACATATTCTTCAGCAATACTCGCTCCATTCCCAGACTCTTCCCCCTCCCATCTCTGCGCACATTTATTGAGGGAAAGAATGAATTATTTTCAGGGAGGAAACTTGTCTGCCAAACACCACAGAATAGAATCAAAACCTTATGTGACAATCTAGCTGTGGTGATGTAACTTCCATCATGAGGGGCAAAAGCCAGGAAGGTGAGCTCAGGAGCAAGTATATAGCAGGCAGCCAGATGGAGAGACTGGGTAGACTGGGGTACAGGTGGACTGGGCAGATGGAGGCAAGAATGAACAAGCAGTGAAAAAGCCAGTGAGTGTGACCAGGTCCTGAGGGCAGCTGAGATACCTCAGGTTCCTCTGGTCCTCTTCCCCAGAGCCTCTGGTCTCTAGCAGAGTGTCCAGCTGGGCCATGGCCTCATCACTGAAGGTAGATTAGGAAGAGAAGCCCAAGGATGATTCTTTCACAGAGTTTATCACAAGCCAGGTGGAAGACGTGGTACAACTTTTCACAAAGTATTCAAACCTTAAAGAACCAATCCTAGACATCCATGACCAAACTCATCTACTTAGACCTGATTCTCCCTGTTCCTGACCCCATTCTTCTCACCAATATCCACGATGGTTTGGATAGTCTCACTTATAGGAAGTGAAGTTCAGACAGATGTGAAGAGATATTCTAAGATATTTGTGATGTTCAATGGGATGTGAAAAGGCAACCAGCAGCTGGTGGACATTCTTGAGAAAATGAAACCTGAGATCTGGCTGCTTCCCCAGAAATGTAACGCAGTCTAAATGTGTGTCCAGCTCTTGAGTCTCAGGATGGACAATGAGAACTACTTTGGGATATCTATTGAAGAAGAGACAAGTTGCAAAGCTAAAATCGATTGGGAATGAAGCTCCATTTCTGGGCCAGATTTCTAAACTGTAAGAGCCAAATTGTTTTCTAAAATAGCTAAACATGCCCATGTGGAGAACTATCGCTACACTGTGGCAGAGACTGATGAGAAAAAAATGTCATCAGCCTTCAGTTTATCATATACAGAGCTGAGAAATCAGTATATAACTCTATAGGACATGATCCCCCAAAATATCAAGAGGATAAAATGACCCAGAAGCAATAACAAAGTTATATTGTACCAAGTCCAGGGCCAGGGGACTCTGTGATTCTCCGTTCAAGACCAATATTGCCTTGGTTTGTGTATTACTATTGTGATGGGAACACTGGAAATAAAACCAGAGTTTAATGGAAGTCTTATCTAGTTCTGTGATGTGTGTTCTGTCTTCTCTTTCCCTAGTGCCTCACACCCAGCCTGCCATAATTTCTGGAGAAATTAGAAAAATCTGCACACAGATGTTTCTGTGTGCAGAATTTTTAGTATGAGAATACTTTTTTCTCTCCTCCTTTGTCTTAAGCTTTGTGTTTTCTTCCTTTTGATGATTGGTTTTTTTTAAAAGTTGAGGAGCTAGGATGGCGGGGGAGCTAGGATGGCAGGGGTGGGAAAGACTATCTTACTTCTTGTGAGGCCGTTTCTTGTTTCTGTCCTTCCTGCCACAATTTCCCTGTTGACTTAGGGTTTCCAATCTATTTTAATCCCCCCTTGAACCTGATCTAACAAGGAACATGGAGGTCCTTCAGCTGTGTCCCTAGTTCGTTCTATAACTGGATTTTTCTCATTCATATGTATCTACATGTACATACTCATACAGATATGAGTATATATCTTCCTACTCCATTACCTAACCTATCCTCTTTCCTCACCACCATTTTCTTGCCCCAGTTCCTGTCAGAGATACAACTTTTGGCAGGTGATAGTTATCTTAGTTTTCAGTTACCCAGGCAAAAGTTCTGGTCCCATCCTTCTTCCTGATATTGTAGCCACTTGGTGCCCAGGATAAGTTGGAAAAGAACCAATAGCTGAGAAGCAGAGGGCTGGGGAAGACCTTTTCCTCCTAGTCAAGGTCTTTTTGCCTTCTTCCAGGTCAGGTGAACAGAGGCGGGAGATGTTAGCCTGTGTGAGGTCCAGATGCTGCTGCCCCCATTGTGCTTTCCTTTGGAAATATTTTTGTGCTTCCAAGAAAAGCAATCAGTATATATGTGTATGTATGTACACTTATCGATGTGTCCATGTTTATGGTTAAAAAACTATAGGTCAAAACGGTTGGAAAGTTGAATCCTCTTGAATCTTCCAGAGATAGCACTGTTGCAGCTTTTATGTTAACCCTTCAGCTTTTTTATTTTTTCATGAGACTTGCTATCTGTGGTCAGCCTGCCAGTGGCTCAGTGTCTACTTATGACTTTCACTCATTTTTGCCTTCAATCCTATTTCCACCCAGGCTGCATCATTTTTCCTCCCAATATTCCATAGAAAAGGAATGTGGAGGCTTTCTTCCCAAGAGTATGCAAACCAATTGCACTTTAGTTTGGCGGAAGCCCTGCCTATCTTTCGGATCTCTTCTTCACTTCCATTAGGTATTGTTTCCCTTTTGATTGTTCTACTGCCCCTCTTTACCCTACAACCCATAGATCAAGACCCATAGTGTCAAGAAATTATTAAAAAAATACACATATTTTGACCTCTTTAAAAAAAAGTCAAGCTGTCTACTGGTTGCTGGTGGTTCACACTTGTAATCCTAGAAGCCAATCTGTGCAGGAAAGTCATGAGACTTTTTGGTGTGTGTGTGGGGGAGATCATGGGGCTTGAACTCAGGGCCTTGGTGATATTCCTGAGATTTTCCTTTTTATTGTCTGGGTAATGTATAAAGGGGTTACAGTTACATTCACCAGGTAGTAGGTGCATTACTACTCACACATTGATACCCTTTCTCATGTTTTTGTCCCCATTTCCCTCCCTCTGTCCCCTCCCAATCCTCTTGTTTTCTCCCCTGCCCTTTCCTATTTCAAATAAACAAACTTGTATACAATGTACTAGGTAACAAAGTCAGAATGAATAACAATTCCTGAGATTTTTTTGTTCGAGGCTAATACTCTACCATTTTGAGCCACAGCTCTACTTCTGGTTTTCTGGTCGTTAATTGGAGATACAAGTCTTAAATTTTCTTGCCTGGGCTGGCTTTGAACTATCTTCTCAGATCTCAGCTTCTTGAGTATCTAGGTACAGAAACAAGCCAGCTCCATGAGACTCTTATCTCTAATTAACTACCAAAAAAAGCCAGAAATGTAGCTGTGACTCTAATGGAACACTAGCCTTCAGGAAAAGTTTAAGGACATTGCTCAGGCCCTGAGTTTAAGCCCCAGGACCAACACACACACACACACACACACACACACACACACACACACACACACAGAGTAAAGTTGTTCTGAAACACATACTTGCATTCAATCCCTTGTACAGATATGCTAATTCTTCCCTACTATATCTGAAGATGGAAAATAAGCTTTATTAGGTAGGGAAGGAGATTTTTGGATTCTAGTCATTGATTTCTCAGCAAGGGCTCCAACAATCAACTCATCAAAGACAACAGAGAAAATCAGTAAGAACAAACTGCTCCCTAGTCCTAAGTACCAGCCATGAGTTACACAAAACTCATATGCACAAGATGCAAAAGGCAGAACTACTGTCAGAACATTTATTGCAGGTGAAAATAAGGCAATGTGTTGAAGGTTCATTGGGGGAAAGGAAATGAATTACGTTGAGGGAGGAGAACTTTTGTCCCGGAGAATGATGAAGATTTTCTCTTTCAATAGGGAAACATTTTCCAACACACTGCCATTAGGAATGGAAGGGGCAGCCGGAGGCACCTGATGCATTTGACGTTTGCAGGTGGGTCTGCCATGGAGTACTGGCTCCCTGTGTGCCATGGCTGTGAGATGCCTGTGGTTAGCAAATAGCACATTTGTTGGCTCTCCATGCCAGCCTGTGCCCTTCCTGTTCTTCTCAAGGTTACTCTGACCAGGACAAGCAGCTTCTTGCATCCTGGACTTGACACATGACACGCTAGAGCAGGAAGCTTTCTCGTTGAGGTTCTGGCCCTGAATATGATCTGTCTGGGTTTGCTTTTCTGCCTTCTGTTGAGTTTTCCCAGACTTCACGGAAGACAAAAAGGGTCCTGGGGAGCACGTAGTATCTACTCCATGCCTCTGCACTCCTTTCACCCCTGGGACTTTCCCAGTGTCTCTGGGGACTTTCTGATGTTCAGTGTTGGCTGGAATAGCAGCTCTCCCTTTACCTAGGCTTCTGGCTTGCACAGATGGAGAACTGCCCTTTCCCAGGGAACTTTGTCCTTTACTGTTTTTACCTGTACTAAGCCACTGAAAAAACTGCTTCATGTGGGTTCTGAAGCGGTTTTCATGAGGAGGCCGTACCTTCTGTGACAGTGGGTGGGAGGATTTTGTCCCAGGCCTCTCCTTTGCTTTCTCTTGAGGATGCTGGGTCTGCTTTCTGGGTTGTGATGGTGCCAGCCCTGTATCTCCTCCACCAAAGTCCCTTGATTTGGGTGTTGCAGGGCTCATGCCCTTCTTAACTTGTGGCAAATTCTTGCCTCGGCTCTTGTGGAGGTCACTGGTGGTGCAAGGCTTCTGTGCCTGCTCCCTGCTGATCTTTGACTTGTCCTGTAGAGCATGTAGCACATGGGAAGTTGCCACATCCCCACTGGAATCACCAGAGTCAAAAGTAAACAAACTCGGGTTTTTCAAGTTATCTGACTCCAGAGGCTGGCCATCCTGAAGACCCTGGGCCTTTCCTTTCTTTCTGCTCTCCATTTTCAATTTCAACTCATCAAAAAGTTGATATTTTAAGTCTGGGAGATCAGGACCACGGGGACCCAATGTTCCCTTTAAGGGACATTGAGTAGTCAGTGCCGTTTCCACATTTCTCATATCAACATCTGTCCTTAGGGAGCTCTTGCACTTGCTGACCTTTAAGGTGGTACTGGCTTGTGATTGATAAAAACAGAGATCCTCCACCTTAGATAGCTCCCTAGATTTTTCTGTGCTAGCCATGGAAATATTTCCCAACCTCATGCTTTTTTCCTGAGGTGGTTTTACTCTTTTATCAGAAATTTCTCTCTTACTCAGTGGCTCAGATACAGCTTCAGTTGACCTTATTTTTACTTTCTGAATGGCTTTGTTGGTGATGTTTTGTGTTTGGCAAAGCAAAGGATAATTTCTATCCATTTTGTGAAGATCTACAGGATCATGCTTCATATCACGGTGTGGTTGGGATCCTTCCTCTTGTTTATTTTCAGGTAAGGCATCAGGATCAGGAAAATCTACAACACGGAATGGTTGGGATCCTTCCTCTTGTTTATTTTCAGGTAAGGCATCAGGATCAGGAAAATCTACGACGTAGGTTGAATTTGTTGATCTTATCTTCTCTTCACTATCAAAATTTTTGCTAAGAGGCTGAGAGAAACTAAGTTGAGAATCCTCCCCAGAAATGGAACTGGATGGGGAGGGAAGTTTCAAGTTGGAACAGGCCTGGTATGGATTTTCTTTTTCATTAACAATTTCTACGGTTTCCCGGATTTTCTGGAGAAGACCATGCATCATCTTCATATAGAAAAACTTAATACGGTCTTCCAAAATAGTTTGCTTGCTGGAATCATGGAAGGAAATGTTGGGGGGTATGCTCAAGCTGCTCTCCACCCCCATTAATGGTTCCAGTGCCGTCTGTTTCATTTGGCTAGGGGATTTTTCCCGGGAGGGAAATTGCATGTTGTTGAACATCAGTGAACCAGTTGCAGTGCCAGGAATCTGACCTTTACTGATTTCTGCAAATTTCTTGTCCCAGTGTTTTTCCAGGGCATCTTTGAGTTGTTTATGACTCAGTGAGGTATTTACAGTATTCCTTGACATACTCTCTGTGTAACTTTCTGGGCTTGACTCTGAGTCAGATCCTGAACTACTATGAGAATCACCCTCTGAATCACTGGATAGATGGTCTGTGGGGCCAATCTCTGGACTGTATCCCTGTTCCTTCCCCACTTCCTCTTCTAGCAGAGGTATTTCTGAGTTCTTCTCGTCAACGCTTTCTGGTTCAATCGATTCAAAGTTTGGATGTGTGCTGCTCTGACATTTCAGGGAGGAAAACCATGAGAGTCCCTGACTGCTCTTAGACTCAGAGCTCTGGGGAATGTCTGCCCTAGAGCTCTGGGGAATGTCTGTCCTAGGACTTATCCATGACAGAGACTCTTGGATCCTGTGTGGCAGGCCCCAGCGGTGCTGGATGAGCCTCTTTCGAAGGTGATGCTCTAGTTTTTGCCGCAGTTCACTGGTGAGGGGGAAATCACCAGGAAGGATGGACACTGTAACATTGGCCTGGGAATATTGTCTGGCCAATGAAAGTTGTGGAGCTGGAGAACAAAAGTCTTCCTGAGATCCCCGGACCACAGAGGGTAAACCCCACACATTCTCTTGCTTTTTCCGCAGTATATTATGTTCCATGTGATGAATTTCAGAGGTTGTGAGGATCTGTGTCTCACTCTGTGGTCCATGAAAACAGACTCCACAGGCCCTAACCTGGGGTAAGAGAGAAGGTGGTAGGACTGGAAGTGGAGATTGAAACTGGGCCTGGGCCTGGGCCTGGGACATTGGAAGATCTTGGCACAAGGTTTCAGGTAAGACTTGAGACTGGATATCAGATAATGGCAAAGGTTTAGGGTTAGGGAAGATGGGGGATTCATGGGCTGTGGCGACGTTGGAGATTATATTAAAGAAGACAAGTTTTAGGGTACAGTCACCTAAGGCAACAACAGCAGGGCTCAGGGACTCACTGTGTAGTGATGGGAGGCCCCAGAAGTGCTTAGCAGATGATTTTTGTCGTGAGTGGTCCTCATAGGGATTTGGACCTGGGGCCTGCACGTACTTGTGTAGCTCCTCTTGCTTGCCTTTGGCCATCCCAAATGGAAGGGAAACTGCCAGGTCCTGCTCCTCAGCAACAGACCCTAACACTTTCCCTACAGAACTCAATAGCGTATCATGTTTTGAAAAGGAAGCAATTTTGTTTTCCCTTTCTTTCCACATCAATAAGCCTTCTCTCTTCTTAATTTGTGATTCCAGGAATTTAAGGACATCAAGTCCAACAAATGAGAGGTTACAAGGTTCTACATAGTAGGTTGGAGTGCTATCTCCTGCAGAGGCCTCAGAAGAATGAAGGTCAAGACAATTCTGCCTGGCCTTATGTTCTACCAAATCGGAAGAGAGTGTGTTTTTCACAATAGGCTCACTGCAGGAGAATCCTGACACCTCTAAGCTGGAAGAGTTAGGGTCTCTCATTGTTGAGTCACAGGTGGACAACCTATCAGGGCTGTCCACAGTAGACAAAGGGCAAACTTGTTGGAGAACAAGTTCTCCTCCCTGAGTAGGATGTGCTAGGGGAGGGGAAATTAAGGCAAGTTGCTCAGATGGTGAGGGGTCCACTGGGAATTTGATCTCTTTGTGAGAAATTGGTTTGGATGGTTCAGACTCTTCCAGTGGTGAGGATGAACTGAAGTCCTTCAAGGGAATGTCTTGGTTTGGTGAGGGTACAGAAAAGGTAGGCGTAGGGGCTCGGATTGGTTGTTCTGAAGGAATTGCTGAAAGAGCAGTAGTCAGAGATGATGACTTTTTCATGGGAGCTGGGGAAGCGGATGGGGACAGAGCACATGCAGTTTCCTTCAGGTATGCCTGGGAGAGCAGATGACTGACCTCAGCAGTTGTTCTGTTGCATACCTCACAGAAAGGGTCAGGGCAGAGCAGTTGCCGAAAGTGGGTGGTATCATGTTGTAGGTTCAGGGGGCTGCAGGAGACAGAAGGGACCAAGCTGTATCTATGATTAGCACAAGGATGAGCGGGCCCACTGACCCCGTGGTTGTTGGGCTGCCGGCTACTTTCTTCATGTTCTCTAACATCTAGGACCTCTCAACACAGACTAGAGCTTCTCCCCAGAACCTTCCTTCACATACCTTTTCTGGCTATCCCTCCCATGACTGAGATGGGTGGCACTTCATCCCCAGGACACAGAGATCAGAATAGAATGGGAAATCATAATCACCTTTTCAGAATAGAAAGAAGCTTCCTCCCTTCCTCTACTTCTTCCCGGTGACTTCTCCGATCTGGAAAACCAGGACAATGGATTACATGTAACAAAAGTAGGAACATAAGAATCCTATCAATCTCTAGGATATAAATGCTAAAATCCCCAAATATGAGTAGACAAAGTCAAATGATCAGTTTCCTTCATTAAGAAGGTTCATATGAAGCTAGCATCATGTATAAAATACCTTCTACCTCATCCCATGTGATGCACAAATCCACCATGTGAAGCCCTGCAGTCAGTGGTTACCTCAGACATAAATCTGAGCACCCAGGAGTAATGCTCTCCACAATGCCTGCACACTGAAATTGTGGCTTGACATATCACCTGGCCCCCTAGTGAGCAGAACCCACTGCCTGGGTGTAGAACTGCCTCATGCTCATGGTTGGCAGAGTATGGACTCTGAGCTGTGTGTCTGGTCTGCCTTTCTGTGAGCCTCTCCTTGGAGGGCTCATTTTCTGAGAAAAACCTAGTAGCCTAGTAGCTAATGTCCTGAGAAACTATGAGAACAAGAGAATGACAAAAGGCATTTTTTTAAATGTTTATTAACAGTGAGGTTTTACATCATATTTCAAATGTCATATTGTATAAACAAGTATGCAAAAAAGGAATCTCTACATGCAACCACTGACACATAAATTTAGGAACATAATTAAATTAAGCTGAGTGTTTTTTATGGCATAGATATGTCTATAGAATATATATCCCATCATAAACTTGTATGTCTATCTAGACATATTTATATCTCCAAATTCATGTCAACGAGCTGGAGTATGTTAGTATTGAGTCATGCATTATTTGGATCTAATATCCATATTGAAAGAGACGGTGCACCCTCTGTTCTGACAAAAATCATTTTTGGTAAGCTTAAATCAGATAGGAAAACAACGTACCTCGAAATGCTCTCCTCCTCTTCCTCTTCATTATTCCCTGTCATTGAGAGCAAAAAGAAAAGAATGAGGTCTCAGGACTCATTTCTATTGCTCCTCTTTGTAGCGATTTCTGCTAAGCATTATTCAATAATAAGATGTCTCCACATTAAATTCAGATTTGATTCTTCTTTTTATTTTTTTATTATTTTTTTGCCAGTTGTGGGGCTTGAACTCAGGGCCTAAGCACTGTCCTTGGACATTTCTCAAGGTTAGTACTCTACCATTTGAGCTACAGCACCATTTCCAGCTTTTTTCCATATAGTGGTACCAAGGAATCGAACCTGGGCCTTCATGCATGCTAGGCAAGCACTCTACCACTAGGCCAAATTCCAGGCCCTGATTCTTCCTTTTATTAGCTTCTAAAGATGATCAAGTATGTTTACTTTGTCTTCTTAAAGAAGGTCTTATCACTGGGGTTTTGGGCTAGACTGCTAGAGGAGGGCATAGAATCTGCAGCCAACAGCCACACTGTACTCCCCACACTGTACTCCCCCTCAGAGGATTCTGAACTGTGGGCATAACTCAGGTGCCAGGCTCTGCCCAGAGGATCTCAAGAGGTCAGCGCTGCTCTCGTGACCATCTCAACAGGAAGAAAAGCCTGGTGATGGTACAGGGGCACCCAGGACCAAATGTTAGGAGCCACTGTTCTTCACATCACTAAACAAATGAGAGCCACAGTGTCACCATGTAAGCCCTTTCTCTAAGACCCTCCAACGCAGAGAGGCGGTCTATGGATTTCAGATGGAAACTTTAATCCTCCGTAAGTCCTCCATGCCAGGCAGCACGCCCTATGACATGGGTGCTTTGTCTTCTTTTCGGACTTTCTCTTAGATCTCTGTAAGATAGACTGACTCATTCATTCAGTGATGTCAAGCTAGAGATGGGAAACCCAAAAGAATCTCTGGGGGATTCTCTCGTATTTCCTTACCTGTTGGATGTCCTTTTTCAGGAGTTTTGGTGATGGAGGTTTCAATAACCGGTAGCACAGACATAGGAGTAGAAACCACAAGGCACTTAGAAAGGTGAACCTGGGGTCTCCATTTAAAAGAAGTGAGCCAAAGCTCAGCCATGACTCAATATGACTCTTCAGAAAAGAGAAACCATTTTCCATGTTCTGGATCTTATGGCTGCCTGAGGCATCTGAGCCCCTACAGGGCAGGGGCTCATCAATACCCCCTGGGCTGCATCACAGTGCAAGGCAGAGTCACAGAGGCTTCTGAGGGTGGGGGAGGGGCAGTGTGAAGAGGGATTGCCCACAGCTCCGCCCTCCCTTGCTATTTGCCAGTTGACCACTAGGGGGCAACCTTGTCATATATTCCGAATCATTTCCCCAGGAGGAATCTAGTTAATTTTGTCTGACCTGGTATATGCAAGTCCTGAAAGTGGAGTTTATGGAAATAGAAATGGCTCCCACAGATCCCTGTGAGTCTTCTCTGTTACTGGATGATCTGATGGGATTTCAGGACTGATATGGAGACCCGGGATCTTGCTGGCCAGGTCCCGAGGGCCTCATAAGCTGTATCTGCCTACTTCAGGAGGCAATATGAGACTCTATTACAGAGCTCTAATTATCAAAACAGCTTGGTACTGGCACAAGAGCAGGCCTGTAGACCAATGGAATAGAACTGAGGACCCAGATATTAAACCACAGACCTATGGCCACCTCATCTTTGACAAGGGAGCCAAAAAAATAGAAGGGAAGAAAGACAGCCTCTTCAACAAGTGGCGCTGGCAGAACTGGTTAAGCACCTACAGAAAACTAAAGTTGGATCCTTCTTTGTCACCCTGCACTAGAATTAACTCCAAATGGATCAAAGACCTCGAGGTAAAAGCCAACACACTGAAAACTTTACAAGAATTAATAGGAGGCACACTAGGCCTCCTTGGCACAGGGCGAAACTTTCTCAATAAGAACCAAGAAACACAACAAATCAGAGAAAGGCTGGATAAGTGGGACTGCATTAAACTTCTGTATAACAAAGGACATAGCTAATAAATTAACTAGAAAGCCTACAGAGTGGGAGAAGATCTTCACTAACCATACAATGGACAAAGGGCTCACATCTAAAATATATCAACAGCTCAAAAAAATTGAATCACTCCAAAACTAATCTCCAAAGTAACAACCATCCATTAAAAGATGGGCCAAAGACTTAAAGAGAGTCTTCTCTGAAGAAACAATAATGGTCTATAGACACATGAAGAAATGCTAGAATATCTCTGGCCATAAAAGAAATGCAAATCAAAACAACTCTAAGATTCCACCTCACTCCAGTTAGAATGGCCAGGATCAAGAAAACTAATAACAACAGATGCTGGAGGGGATGTGGCCAGGAGGGATCACTACCCCACTGTTGGTGGGAGTGCAAACTCATTCAACCACTATGGAAAGTGGTATGGCAGTTCCTCACAAGACTAAACATAGAGTTTCCCTATGACACAGCAATTCCACTACTTGGCATTTACCCAATCATCCACAAACAAGGGCATACTAAATCCACTAGCTCAATGATGTTCATTGCAGCACTATTTGGAACCAACCCAGATGTCCCTCAGCTGATGAGTGAATCAACAAGATGTGCTATTTATACAGAATGGAATTCTATGCTGCTGTCAAAAAGAACGACATCGCCCCATTTGCAAGGAAATGGAAAGGCTTAGAAAAAATCATATTAAGTGAAGTAAGCCAGACTCAAAGGAACATAGGCCCAATAGTCTCCGTCATTTGTCATAATCAATAGAAACTTTGGGCTCTCCTAGCAGAGATTTACAACAGAACAAAACCTAGAGACCTTAGGCCAAATAGTATGACACTAAATGTAAAGACCTCTGGGATAAGGAAACAAAAGCCATATAATGAGTGATTGTTGTCCGTAATGTACGATGTTAGTGCTCATCTCTTTTGCCATCCCTTGGTTATCTCATATTGTTACAATATTTCACCTTGTTATCTGATGTAAATACTTAATTGGTTATTTGAAATTGGATAGTGAAGGGGGGGAATCAAGATGCGTGGGGGGGGAGTGGGAGAGGGTGGGTGGGAAATGGGGACCATGTCATGAGAAAAGGTATCAATGTTTGTGAAGTTATGCACCTTCTTCTGGTGAATATAATGTAACCCTCCTATTAATCACAATAAAAATTATTTAAGAAAAAGCTGTCCAACTATCCAAAGTGATTATTTGTACTATTTTCTATGCTCATCATCAACATGTGTGTTCTGTATTTTTCTCTGCTACAGTGGGATGATCACACCTTCATGGTTTCAGTATGTACTAGTTGGCACCACAGCTTTGGGGCCTGTAACAATACAGGACAACCTAGTGGAAGTGAGCCTGCTAACTCCCAGCAGCTGTGTGACAACGACAGAGAGGGAAGGGAGCCCCAGTATCTCCTGCATGGGCACACCCCAATAACATAACATCCTTCCACCAAGCCCATATCTCAAGGATCCCACCCCATTCCACTAGCACCTTAAGTCTTTGTGGGATACTCATCCCAGTCTAGCACCTGTGATCTTAACAAGAGCCTCCCCTAATGACTACTGATGCTACATCTTTCCATGTCCTAATTTAGCAATCATATGCCATATCGCATAAAGCGACTGTTCAAAAAAGCACTAGTTCAAAAAAGGAAGATGGGGCTCATCTCCTAGTATGCACATACTAGGCAGCTTCTTCACCACCGAGCCCCAACTTCTGCCTTTTCTAATCTGGCCTCAGCAAGTGCTTAGGGCCTCAATCCACAATACCAGAGAAAAGAAATCCTTATTCAGTTTTGGTACACATGTTCATCCAGGTACACAGATGTAGACATATTGCCGATACGTTCTCTATAGTCTGTCCTTTTGTTAGCTCCCTTTGAAAGCAAACTAAAGTCCAATGCATTCTATTTTTCCCAAATATAATTAATTCATGCTCTATGTCCTTGACAAACTTCAGCTTTCAGAATTCTGGCTTTTCTCTATAGCCCACATGCCATTTGGAGTTTATTTGGTGTGGAAGATGCAGTTTGGCCTCATCTCCTTCCACACAGATGTTCTGTGTTGTACCACCTTTTGGAGTGATCCTCGATCTTTCACTGAATTATTACACTTTGGATTTAAAAAGAATTCTTCAACTACTTCTGAATTTTCCATTCTGTTGTATGCATTTACCTGTCATTGTCCCTAGCACTTTGTAACATTTCTTGAATTTCATCCTTTTCAAAATTATCCTGTCCATTCCAGGTCTTACACACATCTATAGAAACTTTAGAAATTAGTTTGCTAATTTCTAAAATCCTGATAGGACATGGCATGCCAGGATACCCTGGCAGTTCACTCCATGAATGTGGTGCCTGTAATACCTTCGAGGCAGATCTAGTCTGTGCACAGCTGCTAAAACTCTTGAGATCCCCAGTGGTATTTGGTGTGTGTTGCTGCTGAGCTAGCTGATGAGTGGCAGCCCATAGAAACCTCAGTTTGGGGCTTGTACCCAGAAAGCCAAAAGCTGCATCAAAAGTTTGGGGCTTTCAAATAATGAGTGATTGTTGTCCTTAATGTACTATGTTATCCCTCATCTCTTGCTGTCCCTTGGTTATCTCATATTGTTACAGCATTTTACCTTAATATCTGATATATTGTATATATGCTTATTTGGTTATTTGAAATCGGATAGGGAAGGGGAGGAAACAAGATGAGGGGCAGGGGTGGGGGAAGGGAAATGGGGACCAAGACATGAGAAAGGGTATCAATGTTTGTGAAGTAATGTACCTTCCATCTCGTGAATATAATGTAACCCTTCTAATAATTACAATAAAAGATATATGGGGGAAAAAGGTTGGGGCTTTGCACCTGGAGAAACAGAGGTCAAGGCAGTGTTGATCATCAGTGGCGAATCATGTAACTGCTCAGGCCTACATGATAAAGTCACGGTGGAAAAAAAAAAAAACAGGGTTTCACAGCACTCCGACAGGGCTCTGAGATAAAGGAGAGTACTGACAAAGGAGTTGCTATTGATTGAATCAGTTTATGAATACATTCCATCTTGATCAATGCCATCCCTTTCAACATTCTCACCACCCTTCCCAGTCCACCAACCCCTCTTTCCCTTACATGTTTTATGAATTAATTTTTTTGCCATGTAACAAACAATGCATCTTGATCTGGATCACCATTTCAACAGCTTCTTTCAACCCATCCCCTTCCCTTAATTTGTACCTAATTTGTACCTATCAATCTACAAATGCACTGGGTGGTAAGCAATGGGTTACAAATGAATTAACTTGAGTGTAATAGACTTTATGGAGAGCACAAATTATACAATTCCTTTAAAAGACTAAACCAAAGTCAACAAAGTACCAGGAAATGAGTACTTGCAAGAGGGGAAGATGGAGCCAAGGAAAGAGGGATATTTCATGGTTTTGATGCTATTATAAACTGGATGTCCTTTCAGTGGACTACTGCTATTATCTAGAAATGCAACCTATTTTGTCCATTGTCCCTGGTTCCGGTGACTCCGTTAACCTTGTTAATTAGTGCAAATAACTCTGTATTGATACCTGGAGAATTCCTTCATAATTTTGTATTCTCTAAATAGAGACACTTTTACATCTGGTCTGTCCTGACTTTCTTTCTCCTACCTGAATTCACAGGTGAGGATGCTCAGAACACTTTTGTCTCATCCTCAATGCCAGAGCAGCAGTCAGTCTTAAATTCAGTATTGTAGTCATTGTATGTTTTATAAAAAGAAAAAAAACCTTGTGGCTCACACCAGTAATCTTGGCTATGTAGGAGTCTGAGATCTAAGGATTGGAGGTTGAAATGAGGCTCTGTAAGAAGTCTGTGAAGCTATTATTTCCAATTAACCACTATAAGCAAAAATAAAGTGGAGGTTAAGTTGTACCAGCCTTGAACAAAAAAGCTAATAAAGGACAGTACCCAGGCCCTGAGTTCAGGCACAAGTACTGGGAATCAATCACGTATGGAGTTTCCCTTCTTTCCTATACGCTGAGATTTCAATGATAACGGAGTAGCCTTTTGCTTAAACTGTGATCTATGTGTATGTCCTTGCCTTATTCTACTAAAATAACTAATTTTCCTATAGAACAGCAGCTGCAATCCTGTCCTAGATAAAGGGCCCTGTCTCATCTTTCCCAGGGACCTGTCTGTACTCTTCCTCAAGACCCCACATAACCTTGTTCAGCTAATAGCGCTCTCTGTTCTTCTACTTTCCATACTTGTCACTCTCCAGACAAACCACACCAGGAGACCAAGTTCATCATATGGCCACTGTCCATGTTTGCCCTACACTTGAAATCTTTCAGTAACACCCAAACCCCTGAAGATCAAAAGGGCCCCAAGCTAACACAAGGCCTCTGCTGTCCCATGTCACAGCACTCATATATACCCACTGCCATTCTCCACTGACTCTCAATGTCAAGCCCAAGCTCCCCCAAGCCACATGACCTTGGGTTCAGGATACATCACAGCCTGGGACAGTCATGAGAGGGACAGTCCAAAGCCTCTTCCTCGTGCTTTACTCTGACCCACTCACTTATCTGCCTCTACCTCCCCTAATCCTCTGGATTTCTTAGCTATCAGAAATCCAAATTGTAAAGATGACCATTGTCAATTGTGGGAAACAATGTTAGGTCAGAGTACAGTTCCCACCTTAGAGCTGAGGAAACAGAGCCCTCTAGGAAGTCAGAGCCTTGTCCACAGAGAAGAGCCACACTTCAACTATCTTTCTGCCCTGGACCCCAGAGACAAGGATCCCTAAAATGGGGAGGGAATGTGCTATGCCACTGTAGGCAGACTCCAGGACAAAGATCACTCACTCTAGTCAGCCGAACCTCTGAATTTAGCTGCAAGTCCCTTATGGGTAAGCAGTGGGGCTGAAGGAGGCCTACAAAAGGTGGCCACAAAACTTCCTTAAAAAGCCACACTGGCCAGGTGCTAGTGGCTCATGCCTATAACCCAACCTCAGGAGGCTGAGATCTGAGCATGGTGGCTCAAAGCCACCCTGAGCAGGAAAAGTGAGATTCTTATCTTCAATTAACCACCAGAAGTGGCACTGTACTTTAAGTGGCAGAGTGCTGGCTTTGAGTAATAGAACTCAGAAACAGTGCCCAGACCTCAGGTTCAAGCATCACAACCACAAACGGGGCCAGATCATATAGGGAGCAGAGTTCTGCCTAGTGGTAGTCATACTTCAGAACCTAGAATACTGGATCAGACTATCCTGAATGATTGGCAAGGCCTAAAAAGACTCAAACTGAATGGTAGCCCCTTTGACAACTAAAGATAATACAATCATATGTAGAAAGAAAAACAGCCAGGCACCAGTGGCCCACACCTGTAATCCTAGAGACTCAGAAGGCTGAGAAATGAGGATGGTGGTTTAGAGCCAGGTCAGGGAGGAAAGACCTTAAGACTCATATATTCAATTTACCACCAAAAAGCTGGAAGCAGAGCTGTGGCTCAAGTGGTAGATTGCCAGCCTTAAAGGAAAAAAAATCTAAGGTAGATTGCCCAATCCATGAATTTAAGCCCTAGTACTGACACATGTACACCCCCCACCCCTACCCTCTGCTCCCAATCACGGCCACACTCCCAGGCGGCTCATGCAGCTACTTTAGGAGTGGGTCCCTGAACTACCTAGACATGACTTCCCAACCTACTAATGTGTAACTTCTCCTGCAGGGACACAAGCCACAGCAGAGTGCCCAATGCTTCTCTGTTCCAAAAACCCCTTACACCAATTTCCAGCACCACCTTCAACCTCACTAGGCATAGGCTTCTTCAAGTCACTTTCTTGCACAGAAGGTTCCAATAGGTGTCCCCAAACTGCCAACCTCCCACCAGCCCCCCACCCCCACCACAAAAATGCAAGAAGGGTAAAAAAAATCTGTTTTTCTCCAAACTCCATGCGGCATGTTTTGGGAGTACGTAGGACTTATACTATATTACCTAGGCTGGCATGAGAATCCTGGGCTCAAGCAGTCCTCTTGCTTAAGCCTCCTAAGTAGCTGGGACTACAGATATACCACCTTAGAGTGGAAACCTTTTTATTCCACTTCTTGATACTGTTACAAGAAGCCCATGTCATCTGAACTCAGGGCCTGACACAGGCTATGCATATGACCTGGTTTCCCTCAAGCTCAAGATGATTCCTGTGAGACTAAATTTAGTAGGTCTGCCTTACCACTGGGAAGAATAGAACATGGGAGTAGAACCCAAACCTACTGAGTTCAAGCCTCACCAGACAGCAAGTAGGACAGGGTAGACTGCACAAGGAGACAAGCATACAGCACTGAGGCTTCCAAAATACTAGGCTCCCCACAGTGAGCTGCAAAACTGTAGTACAACAGGTGAATCACCGGAGAATCTTTCCTAAACAGAAGCCACACCGCAAGGAGCATCCAAACTCCCTCCACCTCCCAGAAAACCTATTCAGGCCATGAAGGATTTCCTTAGGACAAGATGTGACCCTGCCAGCTCATCACAGCAGGACCCAGGAGCAGGCCACAGAAGCAGGGTAGCAGGTGGCAGAGGGGAGGAAGGAAGTATGCCATCATCTGCAGAAACCTCATCCCCTGGAGGAGGTCTCATCACCTTGGGAGGGCACTAACACCTAGGAGTCTCTATATGAGAAATCATACTATTTTTAAAAAATTGCGGCCAGTGTCAATGTTTGGGCTAGTTAATTTGACATAAAGTTTCCCATACATTTCTCCCCTGTCCACCTTGAAACCACAATCCTCATATCCTTTGTTCTCAGTCTCCTGAGTAACTAGAGATTACAGACAGATGCTGCCAGAACCTAGCAGATATACTTTCCTCAATGAAAAAGCATGGACAAAATCCAGCTCCTTCCTCCTACTCATAGGCAACCCCATGTGGAGCCTAGACCAGAACAAACAGGAGAAGGGCACAAGAAATGATGTTGCACACAGCCACCTAAGAATCAGCCATGCTTACATCAGAGACCTTGAGCATAGAAATACTTGCAGAGAGAGTCTTCTCTGAAGAAAAAATAAGAATGGCCTATAGATACATGAAGAAATGACTTCTCTGGCCATAAAAGAAATGCAAATCAAAACAACTTTAAGATTCCACCTCACTCCAGTTAGAATGGCCAGGATCAAGAAAACTAATAACAACAGATGCTGGAGGGGATGTGGCCAGGAGGGATCACCACTACACTGTTGGTGGGAGTGCAAACTCATTCAACCACTATGGAAAGCAGTATGGCAGTTCCTCAAAAGACTAAACATAGAGCTCCCCTATGACCCAGCAATTCCACTACTTGGCATTTACCCAATCGTCCACAAACAAGGACATATTAAATCCACAAGCACAACGATGTTCATTGCAGCAATATTTACCATAGCAAAGACATGGACAAACCCCAACGCCCCTCTTGTTGATGAGGATCAACAAGATGTGGTATTTATACACAATGGAATTCTATGCTGCTGTCAGAAAGAATGACATCGCCCTATTTGTAAGGAAACGGAAAGACAGAAAAAATCATATTAAGCGAAGTGAGCCAGACTCAAAGGAACATAGGCTCAATGGTTTGCCTCATTTGTCATAATCAGCAGAAACCTTGGGCTCTCCTAGCAGAGATTTACAATAGAGCAAAACCTAGATACATAAGGCCATGTAGTATGAGGCTAAATGGAAGGATCTACAGGATATAGAAACAAAAGCCATGTAATGAGTGATTATTGTCCTTAATGTACTAAGCATCTCTCATCTCTTTTGCTGTCCCTTGGTTATCTCATATTGTTACAGAATTTCACCTTATTATCTGATATATGCGTGTATCTGTATATATGTATATATGTTTATCTGGTTATTTGAAATTGGATAGGGAAGGGGAAAAACAAGATGTGGAGGGGGGTGGGGGAAAGGAAATGGAGACTAAGACATGAGAAAGGGTATCAATGTTTGGAAGTAATGCACCATCTGTCTGGTGAATATAATGTAACCCTTCTATTAATTACAATAAAAATATATGAAAAAAGAGAAACTGTTGCAGAGGAGTAAGAAAGAGCAAGTTCCAACTGACCATGGAAGCCTATGCCACTCTGGTCAGAGCAGCAGCTCCTAGCGCCTGATGCCCCGTGCTATGGGGCAGACACTGGGCACATCAGCATGCCATCTATTCAACAGGGCTGGTCCAGACAGGCACACACAGCCTGTACTCTTCCTAACAAGGCCTAGAGGTTTCTCATCAGACCAGAGTGGCCCTAGTTGCAGAAGGGACACCTAGTTAACTCCCACAGAGAAGAGGAGGAAGCCCCAGCAACAGCCTGCTGGGATAGACTCCATTAGCCTCAGTTCTGCAGGTGGAGTTCAGAGGGGAACAGTCACCCAGGCGGCACCCTGTGACCTCTCAAGGCAAAAAGAAAATCAAGGGGTATTGCCAAGGGATGGAGAACTGAAGCCAGTTCTGCCATGGGGAGGTAGTAGACAGTCTCAGTCCTCGCCTCCTTTACCAGAGCAGCAAGAAAAATAACCAAGAAGCTGGAAGTCTTAAATCCTGAGCACAGAAAACAAACTCCATGGGCCTGGGCCCACACTCAATGGCTCATCCAGAAGGATGAGTGCTCCACCTCCCTGAGACCTGGAGCATGGAAAGTGGCCCATGTGTAGATCTTGGTGGAAAGGCAGGCAAAGCCTACACTGTATAACATAAACAGTGGCCCCCAAAAGGACAAAACAGTAGACTGAAGGGATAGGTTATGAGAACTGGCCCTGTGCTATGTCACACTACCAGCACTTAAGGGCAGGCCATCAACAGCTCCAACCAACAGGCCACTCTGCATCCCTCTACCTATCTGCTGTCAATCAGCACGTCTGTTAAAGGGACCAGAGTGGAACAAGAAAGCTTGTCTGTGATGGGATTTAGTCCTAAATCTCAGTGCACCCCCACTGATTACCATTATCTAAAAGGAATGACTATCTTCCAAAGCAATAATTCCTCAGCACACAGAGTACAGGGCAGACACTGGCTCACCTCTGTGGGAATTTTCCACAAAGGTGTTAAGACTTGAACAAGTTAAATAACTCAGCTCTATTTTCCTCTTGCTGTCGAAGCCCCATGATATACTTGGACAGTGTGGCGCAAAAGCTTCTGTTCCCTTTCAGATAGGAAAAAAAAATACAAATGAGGAGGTGAAGGTCCCTGCCAGAGGCAGAACCACAGCAGAAGGGGGCTTCCACCAAAGGGGTGAAGTCAGGGCAGCAGCTCATCTACTTTGGGTGTAAGCCAAGGTCTAGACTTAATACCAAAGACAAATTTCTGCAACCTCATGGCAAGCTAAGGACCAGCAAGACTAAAGGACTAGGTAAGGGGCATCACTGCCCATTTACATGCTGGCCCATACTCCAGAAATCTAAGCCTCACTGCTCCTTTGGAATTGAAGCAGTGCGTGAGGATCATGGGCACTGGATCAGCACAGGACTACAACCACTGCTTCTAAGTTTATAGTAGGCACAGGGTGGGTAACTTTCCAAAGCCAGTGGTCTTACATCACTACATGGCAGATCTGATCTAAGCACTTAGTGTGAGCAGATGCTGTTACTACTCCTCACTGTGCACACAGAACAGATGTCACACAGCCAGCAAGCATTCCTGGAATACTTCAATGATGTTAGAGCCCTAAATCTTTCCAAAATCCATTTCAAAACAAACCATACTATATGCAAAGAAACAGAAAGGCACTTGATGTGGAGCTGTTTTGGCTCCTGATATGCCAGCTGTCTGTGAGGCACAGTACAAGTGGTCAGAGGCTTTATGGTAACCGCAAGCCTTTAGCTATCCTGAAAAAATAGATACTTCACCACCCAAATAGGGGCATCTCAGGAAGTGGCAGTGAGGTGGTAACAGCTGACAAGGGCCAACATGGTAGACAGCTGTCTACTAGCTGTCTTCCAGACTGGGACAGGATTCATGAACATTAGCCTGGTGTAGGCTGGGCACAGCAGAGTCACCAGTGAGAAGCAGTAGGAAAGTCAGATGGCCCCCTGCTGAAGCCAGCAGGCCTAGTGCAGTGCCAGCTTGCTGTACACTGGATGAGAGGAGGCTTCTCTGATCCTCAGTTTCCTCCATACTCACAAGGCAACTTTTCATGCACATCTACCCGCAGAGCACCAGCCAAGTGCCAGCAGAGGCTGGGAGAAGAAACACAGTAGTCCACCACATCTCTCTCACAGATGTCTTGTGCCTTTCTTTCCCTGTGCCAGGTCCCTGCTGATGCTAGGACAACCGCACACATTTAGCAGCCTCAATAATCCAGTCTTTTACTGCCGCACTTGAGAAATCTAAACTGAGTCTCACTGGGCCAAACAAGGTACCAGATTGGCTGTGATACTTCTGGAAGCCCCAGAGAGGACCCATCTTCTACTTTCCAGCAGTAAGAGGCACCTATATCCCTTGACTCAGGGACTCTTCCCACTATACTCACAGTTGGCAGAAGCTGGGGCAGGCCTTCCTCCCTACCCCCCTGAGGCCACCGGCCCACCCAGACAACCCAGGATCATAACTGGTCACAACTCAGCCAACAGGCAAATTCACAGTCATACATTCCCAGGTTCACCAGTACAGCAGCAGCCAAACTTCAGGTAAGCAAATTTTGCATGTGACTAAAGTGACCACAGTCACGTGGTCAGAAGGCAGCCCCACAGGTTCAGCTCACTCACTTTACCCTCACCTACTTTTCCAATTCCAGGTCAACCAGAGTTTTCTGCAGCTTCTCCTGGTGGCCCAGCTTCCGTGTGAGGAGCCCATCAGTCTCTCCCTCATCTTCCTGCAGGACTGGCAATAGTCACACCAATAGCCACACTCTGGGAAGGAACCTAGGGTTCCCAATGCACCTGGAGGCAGCTCAGCCACACCAGGGTGCATTTTTCTTGTCAGTTCAGCTCCCAATCCACCCTGAGCAGCCACAGCAGCTCAGACTTCATGTTCCTCATGACAACTTTGCCCTGCTCTTTCCTCCAGGCACAATTTCTGCTTCAGGTCCTGTGGGAGGCAAGCACAGAGAACAAGGGACAGTAAGCAGTAGGAGATGGGAAAACCACCTCTGCAAGTAGAGACACCAAGAGGCTGAGATCTGAAGATTACAATTGGCAAGAAGAATGTAGAGCTGTGGCTCAAGTAATATAGAGCAAAAAAAGCTAAGCAGGAACAAGAGGCCCCCAGTTTAAGCACCAATATCAGCACATGTTCACACACACACACATGTGCCCACACGCGCATGTGCACACGCATGCACACACATACATACAATCAATAAATCAATCAAAGCAGAAAGTCACAGGATAGATCATCTGGGAGGGCACACATGAGTGCTAGCCTCCAAAAAACCTATGCAGTTCACTCAGTCACAATAATTCACATCGACTTAGCTCTCAGAGGACAGAAGTATTAAGACATGGCCAGCAAGGACCTTGTCCCACTGGATTCAGGAAAACACTCAGGCACTGGGGGATCCTGTCATAGGCAGCTGGGTCCACAGCTTCACACTGCGGAGAGCCATAAACTGCATGCAGCCACAGAGGCTTCTCTGAGTCCTACCTCTTCCCTCTTTGTTTTACTGAGGATATGCACAGATCCCCTCTAGCATATAGCAGCGCACAGAGCTAGGAACCTAGAGCCCAAAGCAATCAGTGCAGGGCATGAGCCAACTTCCTTAAGAGCTGGTCACAACCTGTGTCTCTTGTCAATGTTCATTCAGTAGACAGATGAACAACTTCAAGATATTCCTGGAGCTGCAGAAGGAAAAATAACCTGCAGAAGGAAAAATAGCCTATCAAGTGGAGAAAGCTTGTAGAGATGGAACGGATGTGAAGCAGCCAGGCTCACTCCCCAAAAGCACTCTCTCAGTTCCCAGTGCTCTTCAGCACCCCAAGGAGGGACAGGAAAGGTCAGGTGGGGAGTTGGGTCATCTAGTTGCCACCAGTGCTAACAGTCTGTCTGTTTCCAAAACACACAGAGGAAGCAAAACCTTCCCCTGGCGGCCTAGCAGGCGAGTGCCTGGGACGCCCCAGACCGCGCCAAGGGGCCCGGGCCCGGATCGGGTCTCCAGGAAACACCAGGCCAAGAGCCGGGGTCGGAACTGCGGGGCAGCACCGGGCCAGAGGCGGGATCAGGCCGGGGTCTCAGGGCGACAGGCGGCGCGCGGCCGAGGGCCGGGCCGTGTCTCACGACTCCTCTGGACGAGGACCGAGGGCCGGCTGGGGTCCCGGGGCAGACCTGGAGGAGGGGCTGAGGGTTTGGTGAACGGTCCCGGGGAGCCTGGGATAAGGAACCTCCCCGCCCCGCCCCGCCCCGCCCGGCCCCGCCCCGCCCACCGGGCTCAGGATTCGCGCTTGCGCCCTGCGAGAACCAGAAGTAACCCATTACTTGCGTGGTGGCCTTAGTCCGAGCGAGTTTCCAGCGGGAGCGGCGCGGGGTTGGGGGGTGGGGGGAACGGACAGGGTCTGGGGCAGCAGCCCGAGGCAAAGGGCCAAAGGCAGGCTGAGGTCTCTGGCAGCCCGGGAAGCGCGGCCGAGAGCCGGCCTGGGCCTCCGGGAGGAGGGAACGAGGCCCTTCCCGCATCTCCAGATATCCCGGAGTGTCGGGACTGGCCGGGCAGAGCTGGAATCCAGACAGGGTTTGGAGGAACCCGGAGGAACCGAGAGACGGTAGTCTAGGAACATCCGGGAAGAAGGGCGATGGCCGGCTGGGGTCTCCGTCAGCTCCGGAGGAGGAAACGAGGGCCGGCCCCAATCTTGGAACCTCCCACCGCGAAGGGCCAAGCGCTGTCTGGGTCGTGGCGCTGAGATCCGCATGGAGTGCCCGGGTCTCGGGGCCGGAAGCTCGAGGAAAGCAGCCCGAGGCGAGGGGGCGGTCGGGCGGGTCTCGGGGTTGCCTCCCCTGCGCCCATTTCCCTGGGCTCGGACCTCGTCCACCTGTCTCAGGATTCCCGTACCTGTTAAAGACAGGAACTTCTCACCCACCAAACTTCTGGGAGCTTCGCTTAGAGCCGCTTGCAGGCCGAGATCTGGCGGGGACAGGGAGGGAACCCCAGGGGTCAGGCAGCCGCCAGCCTGGAAGCCCCGCGGAGGGCGGGGCGCTGTGAGGACCGCCCCGTCGTGACGTCACTGCCACGCCCCACCGGGGGCGGGGAAAGGGCCGTTGGGGCGGTTGGTCAGTGGGTTAGGGCAGGGAGGGGGCGGGAGGCACTCTATGTAGAAGGAGGAGCTCGGGGAGAAGTTAAGCCCCTTGGAGGTGGGGGCTGCTCTTGGTCCTGAGGTAGCCCAGGATAAGGCCAGCTGTAATAAAACTCCTTTGTCACCTCTGACCAATGCCTCTGTAGAATTTTCTCAACTCCAAGGTCAGTTCAGCTGACTGGGTCTAGTCTTAAGGTGGCCCCCAGGGCGCTCTCAGGATCCTGCTCCTGGCCAATCAGTCACCTCAGCTTCAGGAACGCCCCGCCCCCAGGCTCAGCACTGCCTTGGCTACCACTTTGGATTTTCCTTAGCTCTGTTCCCATCCATGGGTCTGGCGATTCTGGCTTGTGTCTTCTCAGCCTCAAAAATAAAATAAAAACCTGCTGGGAACAACTGATGATATGCAGGAAGGAACAGAAGAACTTTCACCTGGCTTCTAGAGCTGCAGGCTGACCCAGATCTGGCTGGGGCGGAGACTTGGAATCAAAGGCCTGATGGTTGGGTGACAGGTACCCCCTGCCTGCTGGGTTCAGCCCCAGCTCTCAGCCTGCTAATACCACCAGTTCCACAGGTGGAAGTGTTAGGTCTGCTGGAGGAAAGGGCCACTTTTTCTAAGGGAGTGTGTACATAGATTTCCCCCTTGCTGCTTTGCTTTCCATGTAGAAAGTCACCTTCTCTAGGTGACCTGTACACATTGGGGCAGTGTCCTTCCCTTTCTCTGAGGTCGCATCCTGGGCTGCCCTACTCATGCCTCCTACAGACTTGTGAGAGGTTCCCAGACCCTGAGTTCACATCTGCATCCACTGTGGTCACACTTCCTCCCGGCCCACTCTCTATATGAACCCCAGTTCCTCCAGATGTTAACCCCCTTTTTCTCACAGCTTCCACCCAGTATGGGCCAGTAGTTCAAATATAACTTTTCTCTGCCTGAACCACATGGTAGTTCCTTTATGTCAAAACTTTACAACTGATGGCAAAGACACACAGGAGGGGCCATGCCAGCTGCTTGCTTTTTTTTTTTTTTTTTTTTGAGGGCTAATTCCCATCCTGACCCTACCTTACAAACCAAACTGCCACAGGAACTCTGCCAAGGACTTCCTGCTTTTATCATTGCTGGCCTTGCATTCCTGACATGGGTCTCCTACCACCCCTCTTCCCCCCCTGATGAGTGCTACTCTGAGCCCCTGTCTCTCTAGATGTGGTGTTATGCCACAGCATTCCTATGTCTCCTTGGTCTGTCAGGATGCCTGAATACAGAATCTGACCCTCATTCTGAAAGAGGCATTATGGGTGGATAGCCTTCCATGCCTAAGCTCTTTACACTCAGCAGACTCCATCCCCAAGTCTCTCCCTCAGATGGAGTGCTGCCAGTCACACCAGAGGTAAGACACTCCCCTGGGATGCGCTCCTGCCCTCTCTAGATGTCCTCTCACTAACGGAATCCATAAAGCCAAAGTGCCTTGTGTTTTATTGCAATAAGGCCTAGTGAAAATGTAAGACTGCCAGTCTCCATGGCCAAAAACCAGAACTTTTGATTATAATATTCTCAGAGATCCAGACAACTTTTGCTGTCCCAATGGTAAATAGCTAGATGTTCTATACATTCATGCTTTCCTTGCTTTCTGTGCTTGTCCTTCCCCCTGCCAATCTTGTATGATTTCCCTATGCCCTGGGTTTACGGGCAGCCCATCCATGCCAAGTCACTGGAGAGCCTGGAGATTACCCAGGAATCTAATGAAAATCCAGCTAAATTTCTCCATCACTTCATGGTGGCACTTCAGCACTATGCTAACAAGGAGGGGATGGTTATTCTTAAAGCTCATTTTACCTTTAAAAATAATGGCATTCGCTGGGGAAATGGATGAAATTAGAGCGAATCATGTTGAGTGAGACAAATCAAGACCAAAGGAAGAAAAGGCACATGATATCCTTAATATGTGGATATTAGATCCAAACAGTACAAGAGCGAGGACTCAATATTCGGGTACTCAAGGTCATGGACATAGACATACAAATCAATGATGAGATATACACTCTATAGACATTATGTTATATTATATAGATCGCCCAAGCCAAGAGTTCAAGTCCCACAAACAACATTTAAAAAGGGATTTTTATTTCCTTTCTTTTTTTCTTTCTTTCTTTTTTTTTTTTTTTGGTCATGGGGCTTGAACTCTGGCCTGTGCGCTGTCCCTGAACTCTTCAGCTCAAAGCTACCATCCTACCCTTGAGCCACAGCCCCACTTCCCATTTTCTAGTGATTAACTGGAGGTAAGAATATCATGGCTTTGTATTGCCCGGGATGGCTTTGAACCTTGATCCTCAGATTTCAGCCTCCTGAGTAGTTGGATTGATTACAGGTGTGAGTCACCACGCCCAGCTAAAATTTTTATTTCTATTGTAATTGAACTATATTTTGAATGTGTATGTCTAGGACTAAAAGAAATAGAAAAAGGGAAAAAAATATAAACTACCATATAAGCTGCTGGGTTTGTTTTTGTTTTGTTTTGTTTTAGCAGTAGTGATTGTAGTATTTTTTCTCTCAGTATTATCTTGTCATTGCATCATTTGTCTTGGATTCCTACTGATTAATGATTGGGTAATAGTTAAATTTCTTAAATTATTTTTTCTGTTCCATTTGTAGTTCCTAGAGGACCATTTTTTCTTTTTGCCAGTCCTTTGGCTTGAACTCAGAACCTGGGCACTGTCCTTGAGCTTTCTCAAGGCTAGCATTCTACCCTTGAGCCAAGCACTACTTCCGGCTTTTTCTGTGGTACCAAGGAATTGAACCTAGGGCTTTGTGCATGGTAGTCGAGCACTCTACCACTAGACCACACTCTTGGCCTCTAGAGTGACATTTTATAACCAGAAATCAAATACTTCTCTTTTAGCTTTTGAGAGATTAAATGGTATTGATAAGTAGCTAGGGTTTTTATTAGTATAGTTGTATAATCTGTACTACTTTAAAACTTTCATGATTCAGTTCTCTTTTAGGTGACAATGTCTGAATCAGGGACTATAATGGCTTTTCTTACCCATAATATATGAAGAGCAAAGGAGATTCTGATGAAGTTATTCAAGAGTGAAGGGTTTTTTGTTTGTTTTACAGCCTTGTTCTGAATCTTTGTATTCCTTAAACATGTAGCCTTGTAAAGAATCTGGAAAGAATGATACTAGGAGTAAGCATTATGTCAATAGCAACATTTTACAGGCAGGCAGTTTTTGATGAATGTTCATATACTATCCAGTTTGTATGCAGTGCATACATACCATGTCATTCTTGCTTTCTGATGAAAAATCTGAGACCCAAGAGGTTAATAGTTTTACACAATGAGAAGGAGCTTCATGAAAACTTGAACCCACTCAATTCTTCCAGACAGTATCTCTGATTGTTAGAGCACTGGACATCTTGTTTACTTGTTTCAATTTAAAAAGGTGGTGATCAGGGGCCAGCAATTTGACCTAGTGGTAGAGTGCTTGCCTAGCATGCATGAAGACCCGGGTTCCATTCCTCGGTACCACATACATAGGAAAAAAGCCAGAAGTGGTGCTGAGGCTCAAGTGGTAGAGCTCTAGCCTTGAGAAAGTCCAAGGACAGTGCTCAGGCCCTGAGCTCAAGCCCAGGACTGGCAAAAAAATAAATAAATAAATAAATAAATAAATAAAAATAAAAAGGTGGTGATCTAGGTTTGTACTTCAGGCTAGCCCTAAACTGTGATCTTCGTGACTCAATGTTAATATTGTAGACATGGGCTATCTCACAAGGATTAGATCTTTTAATTGGTATATTCTGGAGAGTTCTTTCCTTTTTATTTTTTCTTTGTTTTGCCTTTAAAAAATGGCATATGTTAATTGTGTATGTGTGTATAGATTTCATTGTTGCATTGCATATATTTATATTGTATTTCAATTTGTTTCATCAGCTCCTGCCATCATACTTCCTTCACACTTCCCGCTAAGAAATTTCATTCCCAACAGATTTCCTTGTCCAGTTTAAAAAGTGGAGCCAGGTGCTGGGAGTTTGGCCTAGTGGTAGAGTGGTAGACCTGGGTTCTATTCCTCAGTACAACATGCATGGAAAAAAAGCTGGAAGTGCTGCTGAGGCTCAAGTGGTGGAGCTCTAGTCTTGAGAAAGTCCAGGGACAACGCTCAGGCCATGAGCTCAAGCCCGGGACTGGCAAAAAGAAAAAAAAATGTGTGGTGGCTTACTCCTGTAATCCTAGCTACTCAGGAGGCTGAGATCTAAGGATCTCGGTTCAAAACCAGCAAGGGCACTAAAATCTGGGAGACTCTTATCTCCAATTAAGCACTAGAAAAGTGGCACTGTGGCTCGAGAGGTAGGGTAATAGCCTTGAGCTGAATTGCTCAGAGACATGCCCAAACCCAGAGTTCAAGCCCCATGACAGACCAAAAACAAAAAAAAACATGGAGATTTCATATAACCAGAATTCTCCAACACATTCTTTTTCGTTCCCTTTAGATAGTGCTTTTAGTGTTTTTAGGAGTTCCGTTACAGGAGGCTAGGGGTGGTCTGGCAAAGTATTACCACTTATTTCAGACTCGGTGCTCTGATTTTCCAATAATCATATGCTATCTTATACTATCACATTAGAGAGTTTAGCCACTGAAGGAAAGGTAGTGTAGCTTTCATGATGAGACATTTCCTTGCCTGTCCTACCAAGTCCATGACCCCAGGGTTTTCCAAGGATTTTTTTTGTTATTGTTGGTCATGGAATTTGAACTCTAAGCCTCCTGAGTAGCTAGTACTATAGTCGTGAGCCACAGTGCCTGACTTAGCTCCTAAATATTTTAAGTGTTCCAAACTACATTCAAATAGTAGTTACCATATTTAGTATAATCTAATTTTTCCTTTCTTTTTTCTTTGTTGCAGTTGTTCTTGTTTTGTGGTGATGGATTTTACTACGCTGATGATCAAGCCCAGGAATTTGTTTTTTTTGTGTGTGTGTGTGCCATCCTGGGCTTTGAACTCAGGGCCTATGTGCTGCTCCTAAACTTTTTTGCTCGAGGTTAGTGCTCTACCACGTGAGTCACAACTCCACTTCTGGTGGGGATTTTTGGGTGGATAATTACAGATGAGAGACTCGTAATCTTTCTTGCTGGCTTTGAATGGTGACCTTCAGCTCTCAGCCTCTTCAGTAACTAGGATTAAAGGCATGGCCCACCAGTGCCCAGCTAAACCGAGGTGTTTTTGCTAGACCAGTGCTATGCCACTAAGCTATACTCAGGCCCTAATCAATAGTAGCAACTAAAACTCTTAAGTCTCCATCTTAAGTGTTGCATTCTTTTATCACCACTTCAGTAGGATCTGTCCTCTGCATCTACTCAGTGATTGACCTTGCCAATTGAATAGGAAAGCCAGTTTATTTACAAGGAGCTTAAAACAGGCAACAGAGGAAGTGGAGTGCATCTTTCATTGTATAAGAAATCTCAGGAAGAGCAAATTTCAGCTTTAAAAGTACCTTGGTTTTCTGAATCCTATTCACTTCGGAGACGGACTGGGAATGATCATAGACTCAAAGAGCTATAAGCAGAGGTTTTTTTCTGTTTCTGTCTTTTTCTCTCCTTTCCCAGAAATCCTCCACTATTTATATCCTGAAGCAGCCAATCACAATAAAGGTCATCTGCGCATGCAGCAAGCATACATGGAAAAATCTAGCGATCACGCTCTATCCACAAACACGGAAGAAACAAATCAACCAATGCAAAGTAACTTCCTGGTCAGCAAGCTGCCAGGCACCATCTTATAATCTTACTTTCTCAAGAGGCTGAAAGCCTCCAACAGGGAAAATTACAAAAACGTAAGTTAAACCACACTAAAGAGAAACTGAAATAGGAAAGGCTCATTCTCTCTTGCTATGTTGCTAGACACACTTTAGTCTCTAGAATTGGTTCTGGACTGTCTGAAGTGGCAGTGTGTTGGGAAAGTCCAAATCCCTCAGCCAAGAACAGAATCATAATAACAGCTAAGAATGTAGGTTTCCTGCACCCCAGTGACAAGCCCTGACATTCAGGAAAACCAGTGTATTTGAAGGGAGGTTAAAAAAGGTGGAAAAGAAAGTGGGAAGGCTTCCAGTATCAGTAACAAGATGCTAAAACCATTTCTGCTCAACCTAATTAGTGCTTGATGCTAATCAGCAACTGATATAGGCATTTCTTCAAGTCAAGGGGTGATTAAATCATTAGGTAGGGGGACCTAGCATCTTCACCACCTGAAGGGGGTAAAGGAAGTGAATCTATGATCATGTTGTTTCTTGAATGTCAAAACCTCCTGGGAGCTTGGTCTTGTTGGATTCATCCAACACTTAGGATACATCAAGCCAGGACGGACAGCTTCTTGATTGCAGACACAGGGCCTTAACCCTTTCCTTTGCTATGGCCAAAAGTTTCCCCATGATAGATTGTCTCTTGTTGGGTTCTGCTAAACTCTGAGTTTCTCTTTTTGCTGACAAACCCACAGCCTCATTTTCCTACCTACATGTCAGGTTCTCTTCTCCAGGGTCTTCTTGAAAGATGCCATGAACTCAGGTTTCGGGAGATCCACAGTTTATACAGACAACTCTTTCTTAGGACTATTCTCTCTTCTGGAATCAATTCACTGTTTAAAAAGAGGGAAAGCCCCTCTTAATTTCCTGTCCTTTCAGCATGGCTCTTTATTATGCCCTCGATGTCTCTCATCCTGAGTCTTCACTCCTGTATTTTACTGTATCTTTTGTCTCTTAAAATGCTTAGTCTCTTTTTAGCTGGCATGGAACTTACTCGTATAATTCTCAGAATTGTGTAAGAGGTGCTTGGGAGCCCACGGCTTTTGTTCCTGTTCCATGCTTGACCCTTGTATCTTCAAAGTGGGCAAGTGGGCAGATAGTAACTAGGAAACTGTGCGCTCCACACTGGCGATGAACTACCCACAAATCACTCAGGCCTTGAAAAATCGTACCTGAGACAGTGAGTGTGTCAGTGGGAAAGCTTTAGTGCTCCCTACTCTTTTTTTTTGCCAGTCCTGGGCTTGAGCTCATGGCCTGAGCACTGTCCTTGGACTTCCTCAAGGCTAGAGCTCTACCACTTGAGCCTCAGCACCACTTCCGGCTTTTTTCTATACGTGGTACCAAGGAATCGAACCCGGGTCTTCATGTATGCTAGGCAAGCAAGTGCTCCCTACACTTGCACTGTTTTTCTTGATGCTAATCCTGGAGCTTGAACTCAGAGCCTGGGTCCATCCCTGAGCTTTTGTGCTCAAGACTAGCACTCTCCCCTTGGAACAAAATTTTCCTAATTCTTTACCAGCCATCATTCCACTGGAGTTTATACCCTCTTGATTTTGATTATTTATATTTGGATGAGGATAAGGATCCACTTGGCACCTTTGGTCAAAAGTGCTATCAGTACACACAATGTGGTTTCCAATAAGACATCCAAATGCCAGGAAGACTTCTGAGAGTCCCTGTTCACCCTGCTTCCTAGCATTCACATGTGTGTTATTTCATTTCCTCCTCAGTGCGTCAAAAATTAATGTATTTGCTTACATATTTGGATTTAGATATCTAAACAGTTAGAGAAGGGAAAGGGGATGAGATGTTACTTGCATTTTCAGCAGGCAAACAATTGTGATTTTTGTCTTGCTATCAGCATTTCTGCTTTCCTGGATTTGATGAAACAAGCTGCTGCCACATTGGAGAATTTTACAAGGAAGACAGCAAGGCCTCCAACCAACTCTAGCCATTAGTTAGCAAGAAATTGAGAACCTCAGCTCAATAGGATGGAGGAACTAAATTCTGTCAGCAGCTACCCAGTGAACATTGGAAATGAATCACTTCTCTGGTCAAGCCTTCAGATGAGACACCAGATGGAGTCAACAGCTTGATTACAATCTTGGGAAGAATGTTGATGAGGAAACCCAAATTGACTATTCCTGGACTCCTGATCCACAAAAATTGTGAGTAGTTATTAAATGACTAAATTTATAGTTTCTATAACATGCCCTAAGTGATTATAAACTTTGTACGAAAAACTTCACAGCTGGCAGATAGAGCCCAAAATCTTCAAAGAGGGTAATATAGAATCTGACATCTCTGCACATGATGTCTTTGTGTTGTCTTCACGTTGAGAAGGGCATCCCTGTACTTCTATCATGAAATGGTAGTGTCTTTCTGTAGAAAGTCCTTACTAGCTTCCAGAGGTTAGGTAAGAGGCTGATGGTAGATAGAATGACCAACACAAGGTCATTGTTTTTTATTCTTATTCTATTGCTATAGCTAACTTCCTCTATGTCTCTTTTGTTCTACAATTCTTCAAGGTACCCTGATGTGCAGTGAGACATAATTGTTGAGCTCAAAATATGAATAATGGGAGTTCAAGATAAAGTAACATGATATGAGATGTTTTTTGATGGCTTCTGTGCAGCTTCCACAACACCAATACCTATCCCTCACTCCACATACTTAACACATCACACACAGCACTTACCTGTGTAATATGTGAATCAAGAGCTGTTTTACTTTTGGGCCTCACAAGAGTAGTTGCCTTGCTCTGCTGATTCTCTACCACCTGAGCCACACCTTCAGCCCTTGTAAAATCAAGGGCCAATTATTTTTTTTGCCAGTCTTGAGCTCAGGGCCTGAGCACTGTCCTTGGACTTTATCACTTGGGCCTTAGCACCATTTCCGGCTTTTTTTTAATGTATGTGGGACCAAGGAATCGAACCCAGGCCTTTGTGCATGCTGGGCAAGCACTCTACCACTAGGCCAAAGTCCCAGCAAGGGCTAATTACTTTTGAGAGAGGATCTTGCCTTCTACTCAAGTAGGCACATCAACCACAACCTCCTTACTTTAGGCTTCCCATCATTGCTTGGGTCACAGATATATGCCACTGCTTCCAGCTTCCCTCTGTGGAGATGAAGTCTCTAGGACTTTTCTGCTTGGACTGGCCTAAACAATCCTCCTTATTGCTCACAACAAAATAGGTTGAGAAGGCAGGAACATACCACTGTTGCCAGCACGGGTTCTGCCTTGGCTAACCTCAAACCATAATTCCCTAATTTCAGCCTCCCAATAGCAAGGATTACAGGTGTAAACCACTAGTGACAGCTCAAATCTGGTTTTGTTTGTTTTTTAGGAAAGAATGAGACAATTTCTAGGAAAACATTCTTATACCTGGCCACTTTCACAGTTCCATTCTTTGTACTGTTATAAAAAGAATAGTTGGAATAGGTGACATGAAACCCTTTCTCGCACACTTGTTCTTATGACTGATTTCAGGTTGGGCTAATGTCTAATCAATACCATAATTACAGTTCCAAGACTTCCTGGAGTCAGCAAGGGGAATTTGTGGCTCTATTGTAGAATAACTCATCTTACCTACAATTGTTTGTAGTTTGGAATATTGAGAAGTAGGTCAAAAGATGATCTGAACCACATTCTTGATTTTTGGAAATGTGTGTCTGAACACTTGGAGTTATTTTTCTTTTCATGAAAACTGTGTGTGTGTGCGCGCGTGTGCACGTGGGGGAGGGGTGTGTGTGCACACACTTGCGCTCACGTGCACCCTGAGGCTAGAACTCAAGATCTGTGTATTATTCCTGAGCTATTCTTTTGCTCAAGGCTAGTATTCTACCACTTGAGCCACAGCTCCATTTCCAGCTGTTTTGATTGAAGATAAGAGTCTCATAGAGTTTCCTGGCTTGGGCTGGCTTTGAACCACAATCTTCAGATTTCAGCCTCCTGAGTAGCTAAGATTCCCAGTGTGAGCCACCAGTGCCTAGCACAAAAAATTATTTTAGATGAAATATATCTGAAAATGGTGAAGTTAAAGATGTGGGATAAAGCTGAGAAAGCTATTGTCAGGCTCCTTAAACAGAATTGGCCATCTACTTTAGAAGTGAAATAAGACAAATCTCATTAACAGCTACTGTAATTCCTTCATTTCCCTGTGCATATATCCAGGATCCCCAAACCCTAGTGCAGACGACAGAGAAAGTAATTCTATTAAAAGAAACATTTATTCTTGATTTGCTATTAGAGTGGTTATTCCCATCACAGGATGTGTTATACTGAAGAAATTTTTAAACAGAAATTTGAGTTCCTTTATGAATGTTTTCCTTCTTGTAAATGCTGCAAAAGCACTTCTTTTCAAAGATGAATTAGCCTTCAAGGTGTTCAAAAATATGAGAGCATGTACAAATATCTGGCATGCTTGCTTGCAGGTAAAGCTTGGATAGGACTTTGGCATTCTGGAGGGTGCAGGGAGGAAGAAAGTTTCTGGACTCATAACTGTTCTCTGAAGGCTGTAATCTTTTGAGGAGGTCTGTTATTCTCATAGATCCATCCCACAGTTGAACAGTAACTCGGGCGAGGAGAGATAGCTTCTTGCTGTGAGTCCGAGGTAGAAGGTTGTTCTTTGTTGAGCTTTGTCCAGTCCTGCAATTCTTTCTCCTGACTCATCCCCATGTCCTGAGGTACCTGTCTACATGCCAGTTTCTTCTCCAATAGCTTTCCAAGAGTTTCCATTAGCTCATGGGCTTCAGGAGGCCCACAACTCATAAAGAGAGCTTTATCTTTCTCAGATCTTTCCTCTCCTGTGCTTTTCTTCCTAAAATGAATCCACTGAAAAAATTGCCTTATTTTTTTTCTGAAGTTGCTTTCAGAAGGATTCTCTGCTTTCCTTTCCTGACCATCGTGGCTCTTACTTGTTGCTGTGGATATCTCTAACCCCGAGTCCTCCCTTATAAATTCTTCTTTTTTGGATTCTGGTGAGATCAGTCTTCTCTCAGGTAGTGTGTAACATTTGCCCTGGAACTTGGCATGCTTACCAGTGTCCCATTGCTCTGTATTGCGCCTTATGCCATCCAGGTAAGTATGCAGTTCCTGGAAAGCTTCCACTTCCCCACTGGAGATACTGTTGTCATAAGACAACGATGATTCAGAAGTAAGGCTGCCTGAAGGAAAGGACATGTCACTGGAAGAAGACTCATCCTGGTTATGTGACCCAGTATTCAACTTAAACTTTAGTGTAGGATCTTTCAGAATTGATAGGCTTATTGGGTCATATTCAGTGGTCAAGGTAGTTTCCACTTTACTTAAATGTGTATTTGTCATTTGTGTACTTCCCAACTGGTTGGGTTTTGTAAAATGTTCTAGATTCTCATGCACCATATTTTGTTTTCGAAGCACTCCTCTTCTGTGGTGAGAATTCCCATCCTCTGATGTATGCTCATCTCCATTTTGTCTCCTACACTTTGGGCTGTATCTGTTGGCTAATACAGTTTTTTTCTCATTAACTCTGTCTATATCGGATGTTGGAAAATGTTCTGAGATTTCCCCCATGCTTTTGTCCTGAAGCATTTTTTCTGTGTGGCTAAAACTTACCCTTTCATCTCTTGGATTAGGCCCAGCCACATCTTGCTTTGTGAACTGCCCTGGACTGTATCTACTTTCTAATTCACTTTCATTCAGATTCACTTTTTCTACGGTATTGTGTGTACAGAGCAAAAAAGTCTGATCTACAAGCTCATGCTCAATATTAGAAGGTAATCGTGTCAGGAGCCCATGTCCTTTCTGATCTACATGTAAGTTGGCAGAGAGAGAATGACGCAAGATAGGGATTGAATTTGTTGTCCCTACCACATCTTCTTGAAAAGATGTAGCACTGCGTGCAAGGTGCCTGGAGGTTGAGAGGAAGTCAAATTGGGGAAGGGGCCATGTTTTTGCTTCTCTCAACATGTAGAATTTAATAGATTCAAGAACCTTGAGGGGAAGGCCCCACCTCTGACTCATCTGAAACCTTATAATATGGGCTTCTAGCATCTGTTGTGTTTTTTGATCAAGAAAGGGAAGTTCCAGTGTAGTAACAGAGCAGAAGCTTCTACTTAATAGTGGTAGCAAATTTGTTTTTTCCATATGTGTATGAGAACTCCCAGAATGAGGTACCATATTGTCACCAACCAGCCACGAACGACACACCATCAAAGGAATCTGACCTACACTGATCTGCCAAAATTTTCTGATCACGTGCAGCCTAAGAATGCTTCTTATTTGAAGCTCATTCAGATTATTCATTGGGAGCTTTAGTGATGTATTACCTGAACTATTCCTTGAATTATACACCCATTTATTTTGTCTCTCAGGTGCAGCTGTTGGACAGTTCAACACATAGTATTCTGAATCCATTGGTAAATTATTTAATGGGTATTTCCCTAAGATGTGTCCAAGATTCTGTGCTGTATCCCTTCTCAGCTGCGAGCTTGTAGCAACACTCTCATAGAAAGTTCCCAGTTGACTCACTTGACTCTTCCTTTGGTCATTGCAAATATGGCCGTGACACTCAAAGGGTTGCAAGGAAACAGGATTGCAATTGTGGTGAGCTATCTGTGTTGAATTGCATTGTGGTTCCATTAGTACCAAAGACCCTGGGCTGAGATAGGCCTGGAAGCACCAGGGTGGGATTAGCCTATTTGGCACATGGAGCTGCAGGTTCTGGGGTTCACAAAAATGGCCAGAAAAGGCAGACACTGGGACATAGGATTGTGGGGTTTGCCTCACAAATTTTACATTGGAAGCTAGAGGGCAAATAGATTCTTGACGATTTTGGACCTCAGGAACTGAACCCCATGAACTATCTTGATGTTTCTGTACCATGTGACAGTCCAGGTATTGATTTCCATTTAAGGTGACAGGGTTATTCCTGTTCTGTGGACTGTGGGAAGGATTTCCACAGGGTGGAGAATACAGTGGTATCGTGAGAAGAGGAGGGTTCGCACAGGTATGGAAATGGGTCCGTGTAAAAGGTAGAGTCTGAGATTGTGTCATGGGTTGGGTATGCACATTGGCCAGAGGAAGAGGGATGGATTGAGGAAGTGGTGGTGGTCGTCTGCCCTGCATTTGGGCTACAGGATCTTTACAAATTTCATTGAATAAGATAAGATGAGGTTCTATTGAGCCACCTTCCCTAGACACCAAGAACGTAGCCACTATTGACTCACTGTGCAGAGATGGAAGACCCCAGAAAAGTTGACTGTCTTTCTGCTCTAAATTCTTCCCCATGGTCTTCATATATAGGAGCTGCTGATGGATTCCTAAATGCTCTGTTTTGCCTTTCATGTCCCAGTCAGTTTGGGGGGCTATGGTATCCTGCTCACCAACAAGGGAATGCATAGAGTACCATGAAGATGTCAATTGCTTTTCTGACCACTTTTGTTCAAAAACTGGTCTATCATCCTCCTTTCCTGCCTTTTCCAAAGTTTCAAAAATCGTTTTCTTCTTCTCTTGTCTCTTTAAAAGTTCCTGTATATTAAGGTCAAGAAAGGGAATATGTCTGTTCTCCACATGTGATGCATTAGAGTGTCTCCAGAAATAGGAATCCGGAGGATGGAAGGAAACATTTTCTTGCTGAAAATCACAGTGTGGCAATCTTGGGAGAAATGTGTTCTTGTTATGAGCCTGCCACCAAGAGAATTGAGAAATCTCCATGTTTTAATACTCTTTGCCTTTGATCGTTGGGACATAAAGAGGACATCAGCAGGACTACCTACCAGAAACAAAATGGCCTGTGGTTAGAGAATAGAATCTGTTCTCTTGAGTGTGATGTGTTGAAGGATGAAGATGCATGCAGTTAGCGAGGGAAACTTGGGATGAAGGAGAGGGCTAAGCTTTTGTGGTAGAGAGTTTGTTACCCAGTTGTGAGGATGAAAGAAATTCAACCGAACAGGAACGTGATCTGGTTAAGTGAGAGGATGGAAGGGCAAGTCGAGAAAGCTCAGGCAGAGAAGCTGGCATTAGGTCTGGAGGAGGGATTTCTGAGTAAGCAGAGTGCAGAGGAGGTGATGACTGAGTCACAGGAGTATGTGAAGAGCTGTGGGAGCCAAAGGCAACAAAGAGGGCACATAATTTAGGAATGCCTGTGAAAGCAAATGACTGGCCCCAGCAGTTGCTTTTATTACATACCTTATGAATGGGATTGGCATGGTGTTGAAAGGTGGTATTTCTACACTGGACTGGAGGGCTGAAAGAGAGAAAACACAAAGCTGTAGCCAAATGGAAGACATGGGAGCCTAGCAGAGTAAAGCCTGAGACCTTCTTTACTTTCTCCCATGTTCATTGTCTCTCAGTTTTCTATAATCTCTCTCCAGGAGCTTCCTTTTCCTAGACAAGTAGCACTGATAACCCTAGTATAACAGAACATATAAAATAAAGGGCATAGAAAAAAAAGACCAATCACTTTTTCAGAACATAAAGAAGCTTCTTGCTGCTCTTCTTTTTTCCATGTATTTTTATTGTAATTAATTGAAGGGTTACATTATATTCATCAGATAGAAGGTGCATTACTTAATAAACATTGGTACCCTTTCTCATGTCTTGGTCTACTTCTGTATGGCAATTTCTCTGACCTAGACAACCAGGAGACTGATATTCATAATGAAAGTAGAGACATACAGGAGTCCATTTATGGGAATCCCATGTGATATTTAAATCAGAAAGCACCAAGAATCAGGGACAAGATAACTACAATTTTTTGTTTTGGTGTTTTTTTTTGTGCTTGCTAGGCAGGAGCTCTATCACCTGAGTCATACCCATAGCCTTGGCTTTGTTTTATTTTTTGTTTGTTTGTTAAAATAGGGTTTTTTGTTTGGGCCTATGGTGGCCTAGTCAGTGATTATTGAATTTGTATTTCCCACACAGCTGGGATGACAGAAGAGTGCCACCACATTTATCTCTATTTTTTTTTGAGATGGGATGTAAGTTTTGCCTAAGTAGTTGGCTTGACAGGCAGCTGCACTTGGTGAGGTTATGAGGAAAGTTCACATACTTATGTGGCTTCATTTATAAAGTACTGTGATACTCAGAATCACCACAGGAGGTTACCGCAGAGATGAGTCTGAGCATCCCAAAATAAAGCATGGAACACAGAAGTTGTGACTCCAAAGCAACCACTAAACTTTCCTTGCCAGGCTATGTGTTCCTCACTTGACCAGCACCCACTCTTCAGGCTCATCACTGCTTCATGCCTGTGGCTGGGCAGAATACAGACCGAGAAGTGTTGAGTTTGACTGCCCTTCCTCCTTACTTCTCCTCTACAGGCTTTATTTTCTGAAAGACACTGCTTAAAACTGATGTCTTCAGCTGAGCACTAGTGGCTTATGCATGTTATCTTAGCTACTCAGAAACTGAAATCTGAGGATTGTGGTTCAAAGCCATCTCAGTGATACTCTTCTTACCTTCAATGAAAGAAAACCGGAAGTGGTGCTGTGGCTCAATTTGGTAACAAAAAAGCTCAGGAACAGCACTCAAACCCTAAGGAAGTTCAAGCCTCACAACTGACAAAAAAAACCCCAAATATTCATATCCTCAGAGATGATCAACCTAGGATCTCATCGAAAGACAGGCAAGTCACCTTTGAGGTGCTAGGTCAAACAAGTGGCACCTTACCTTAAAATTTCCTTTCTTTTCTTGGTTCTTCCCTGATGCTAAGAAGAAAAGAAACATAAAGAAGCTACTCTTAGGAAATATAGATATCCATTATCTAAAAATAATATTATTCCCAATTTTAAATAATAGTTTATTCCTTTCTTGATTAATTTTATAAGATGATCAGATTTTTCAATTTATTTTTTTTTGAGAATCTAAAAGAAGGACTTGAGTTCATACTTGAAGTTTAGTCAGAAGTCTCTCCTCTCTAGATTTGCCCAACATGGAGGAAGGCTTGGTGAAAATGCTTGACATTAAGTGAAACATAGGATCAATTGGTACAAAGAGTCCATTCCCCTTTAGAGCACTTGTAATCTGTAACTAAGATAAGTCAGAATCATGGAACTGGTGCTTGGAATCCCGCATACCCAGATTAGTTGGCTGTGAACTGCAAATGTAAACATTATCCCTACCTGAATCTCTAGCCTTGCCTGATCTATTGCTCTAGAAGAATGATCTCCTGGTCTCTCCTAGCCTTCTTATCTCTGATATCTCTCTGGGCCAATCAAAAGTTATCTAGCAATGTGAGAAGGTGAATAGGAAGCTAAAGAATCATCCTGTGAGAAAAGAGTCAATTATGGCATTAAGGAGCTTTGGAAAACTGAATAAGCTAAAAAAAATTTTTTAGTGCTATCAGAGAATGGAGCTCCCAAGTAAAACCACCTCCCACCTCTTCACAGAAAGCATAATCAAGGCAAAATCCAATGGAATCGTAAACTGGAAAGAACATTTAAGTGGACAATTTGATGAATTGCCAAAGAATGTTTGTGAACTATCATTAGAGTGAGGCTGCTCCATAGGTTTTAATCTTACACAGTTTCCTACATTTTATTTCGTGCAAGATTCCCTGTCAGGCTCTCACAGTGAAGATCCATGGGAAAACCTTCATATTTCCATCAGGAAGAGAGAAAAGGAACCATTTTCAAACAGACCCCAATTATTCTCTTTAACAGGAGCCTTCTTAGTAGAAGACATCAACACTAGGTGCTATGTCATATGGGAGAAGGAAAGTTGCCTATCTCCAGCCTCTTCTACCCACCCTGTGTTACCGTAAGATTCAGAAAAACAAAGCTAAAGTCATGAATGAACCCCACAGCCCAGGGACTCATACCTACTAGAAATAGGAGATTTAAACCCAACATGAGCTGTGTCATGAATGCTCTACTTAAGGAAGTAACCTTATGAAAAAATAAAGCACCAGAGACAAAACCTGGGTACTAGAAGAAATTTGAAACTCTGATGGTTATAACTATAGAAAACATTAAACACAGCCCAGTTCCTAGGAACTTAACATAAATTCTACCACTAGTAGTTCCTATTAGTGAACATCATTAATGGCTTTCAAAAAATCAAAACAACAACAGAAAACTCACAAAGTGCCCAAGGCTATTTCCTGGGATCCTACAAAATAGAATGATCACATGTTTTATCACTGAAACCAAGACCTCTCTGGGAGTGAAAAAGAACATTGCTAGGTGCCAGGGTCTTACAGCCATAATCCTAACTTACTCAGGATGCTGAGATCTGAGGTTTTTGGTTTGAAGGCAGCTACAGGTGGAAAATCAATGAGACTCTTATATCCAATTAACCATCAAAAAAGCTCAAATGGTAGAGTGCAAGCCTTGAGCAACAAAGCTAAGGGACAGACAGTTCCCAAGCCCCAAGTTCAAGCCTTAGTACCGTATCATTTTGAGCCACAGTGCCATTTAAAATATTCTTGTGATTAATTGGAGATAAACATCTCACAGACTTTCCTGCCTAGACTTTGAACAGTGATCCTCTGATCTTAGCCTTCTGAGTAGCTAGGACTATAGGTGTGAGTCACTAGTGCCTGGCAGGAATTATTTTAAAAACATTGAATACATATAAATAGAGAGTAAGACTGTAAGAGTAGTCACCACGGTATGGGAAAAGGAAATGGGAAGATAAATAGGAAAGAATACTCAGCATCATGTTATATACCCTAAAAATACACAGTTAGAACTTCTAGAAAAAGGGATCCAAATAAAATTAAACAAAATTCCTGTTTAAGATAACGTAAAGGAGAAAAAAAGGGAAAATAAAAAGGAAGATTGGGTATAATGAATATTAAAGTTGAAGATATGAGATAATACTCTTAACATATAAATCCTATAGATATTTGCCATGAAATATTGCCATGAATCAAAAGAAAACAGGCTGAGTGTGGTGGCTCATGCCTGTAATCCTAGCTACTCAGGAGGCTCAGATCTGAGGACCAAGATTCAAAGCCAGTCCAGGCACAAAAGACCTAAGACTCTTTTCTCCAGTTAACCTCTTGACAATGGGAAGTGGGGCTTGGATCAAGGGTAGGGTGGTAAGCCTTGAGCTGAAGAGCTCAGGGACAGCACCCAGGCCCAGTTCAAGCCCCATGACCCACAAAGGAAAAAAGGAAAGGAAACAGAAATAGTATTAATTTCAAGCAAAGCATACTGAAGAATAAGAAAAGTTACCAGTGATAAAAGAAGTATCAAATAATAATGAAGGGTTCAATTTTCCAACAACATAAGGAAAACATTGTGTATATATCTAATAACAGATTGTCAAAATGTATGACAAACTGTTAGAAATAGGAAAGGAAATAGATGAACCTACTGATACTGTTAACAGCTTCAACAAACTTTATAACAGAAATTGAAGCTTGGTTGTGCTGCAAATCATCAGGACATAGTCTGAAACAACACATTCAATCACTTGGATATCATTAATATTATCAAATAATCTCCCCAAGCTGAACAGAATACATAATCATTTCCCCATGCTCAAGTGGTACATCCTCCAGGATATAACACATTTTGGGAAATAAGCTATGCCTTAATAAATAAAAAAGAACAGTAGCCATATGAAATATGCTTTTAGGCCAAAAGCTGTTAAAATAGAAATCAGTAAAGGAAAGGTAGTTAGAAAATCCCAAACTGATCTGAGATTAAACAAAGCATTAACTCATTGATCAAATTTTTTGAGAGGTTTAAAATATGTAAAAGTAAATAAAATGAAAATGCAACTTAGAAAAATGTGTTGGATGCGGCAAAGGTAGTGTTTAAAGGGAAGTTTATCACATTAAATCCATGTATTACACTCGGAGCAGCTCTAGTTTTATTACCTGTTTGATATCTCTCTGTTTCTAGGCTATTGGGAAATACAAATTCCTCTTCTGTTAGCACAGAGAGAGAAGGAGAAACCCAGACAGGAAGTCGGAGATAGGAATACTCAAGAAGTCAAGTTGAAGTTCAGTTATGCTGTGGTATGGCTTCGAGGTCAAAGAAGAAGATCCACATCAGAATCCAGGCACTGAGTACACATTCTAAATTACACACCGTTCCACGCCACATCACAGAGCCTGAGCAGAAAGCAAAGATTCTTAAGGCTGGTGGTGGAGAAAACAACATAAGGGAATTGAACCTACAGCTTCCCTCCATCACCCAGATATGCTAATCTGTTCATCCCTCTTGTGTCCTATAGATGCCTTCACTACACCCTTTCAATAGAGTGTGTTTACCTCAATATTTTAATCATTCTACCTACTACCTAGATATTATAAGAGATCCTTTTATTGCATTGTGATCTCCCTTTGGATAACATGTAATCTTTGAAAGCTTTGCATGCTCAGGGACTTACAAGTTCTATTCTGCTCTCACCTACAGCTCCTCAAATACACAATGCTTTTTACCTGCACAAAAACAGAAACCTTGAACACAAAACCCCTTGAGATTTCTCAAGAGGTTCAGTGATAATGCTAAAAGCCTGTAGAGAGCACAGTACTTTACACCAATGAACAGAATCCAAAAAAGCATAAAAGGGAGACGACACAACAAACATTTTCAACATGTTTTCAATCATTCTTTCTCTCTCCAACCCTGCTTCCTCCTCATTCTGCCTTCCCTCTCCCATAGACCCCTCTCAACCGTTCTTAGTTTTGCATCAGTTGTACAGAGCAATTGTACATGTCCAAAGCCCACACAACCAGATCCATCCTGATGTGAGGGGTAGGCTTCACCTTAGCATCATGGGTCTTCTAATTAGGCTGATTGAACTTCATTTGGCAAGGCCCTTTGCTTTAAACCACATTTATGGTTACTTTATGAGCTTTTTCCTCCATCTACTTTGTAACTTTTCACCAAAATTTCCATTGGTTCATATAGAGAGAGAGATGTTATTTTGGTGGCTATTGTATAGTATATCTATTATCCTTTCATATTATTTGTTCACTTAACCCTTAAAACTCTTAAAACTTATGTATTTACAGCCAGGCTCTGATAGTTCAAACCTGCAATCCTCACTATATGGGATACTGAGGACCAGAGGATTGCAGTTCAAAGCTAGCTAGAGCAGAATCCCAAGTTAGAAGGGACGCTGAGATTGGGAGGACTGCGGTGGCAGGACAGCACAGTCAGGAAAATCCGTGAGGTTCTTCCTCCATGGCGGAAACTGGACCGTGGCACATTCCTGTGATCCACGATGGAGGCAGATTGTGGCTCAGATGCATACCTAGACAGGAACAAAACCAAACCAAACGAAACAGTGAAAAACAGAGTTGTAAGCAGTATTGCACCTGAGGCCTCCAAATTCCAGCTCCAGTACCACCAAAAATAGATCTTTTAGCTTCAGAAGTTTATAAACTGGTTAAGCCCTGTGTTGTTCCCTCATAGTATTGTTTAGCCATCAGGTTTGATGAATCCACCTTCACCCCAGACACCCAATCCTTGCTTTTTCTTACAATGAAAGCTTACCAGAAATACTAGACTGTTCTTTGTCCTGTCCTGCATGCGTAGCTTCTCCATTGTCTTGTCAAGCCGACTTCCTCCCATCTGCCTTCCCTTGACTAGAGGAGGTCTGTTCAGAAATACCTCTTATATAGCCTTGCATTCCTGGTGTTGCTTTGTTGTTGTTTGTAACAAGCAAACTCACAAACACAAAAATATCCTTTAATATATGACCAGGAGAAACCTCATCACAAAAGTGAACGTATCTGATTTTGTTACCTGGTATAGTATGTATATATGTTTGTTTGTTTATTTCAAATAAGGAAGGGAAGGAGGAAACAAGATGATTGGGAGGGAGTGGGGGGGAGGGAAACAGGGCCAAAATATGAAAAGGGGTATCCATGTGTGAGAAGTAATGCACCTACTACCTGACGAATTACAACTGTAATCCCTCTATACATTACCCCAACAATAAAATTTAAAAAAACGAAAAGTAAACCT